>NC_034175.2:73129343-73134343 GCF_002021735.2 Oncorhynchus kisutch | reverse complement strand
CTCAACATGACTGTAGACCAGTCTCAACATGACTGTAGACCAGTCTCAACATGACTGTAGACCAGTCTCAACATGACTGTAGACCAGTCTCAACACGACTGTAGACCAGTCTCAACATGACTGTAGACCAGTCTCAACATGACTGACCGTAAAGGACCAGTCTCAACATGACTGTAGACCAGTCTCAACATGACTGTAGACCAGTCTCAACATGACTGTAGACCAGTCTCAACATGACTGTAGACCAGTCTCAACACGACTGTAGACCAGTCTCAACATGACTGTAGACCTGTCTCAACATGACTGTAGACCAGTCTCAACATGACTGTAGACCAGTCTCAACATGACTGTAGACCAGTCTCAACATGACTGTAGACCAGTCTCAACATGACTGTAGACCAGTCTCAACATGACTGTAGACCAGTCTCAACATGACTGTAGACCAGTCTCAACATGACTGTAGACCAGTCTCAACATGACTGTAGACCAGTCTCAACATGACTGTAGACCAGTCTCAACATGACTGTAGACCAGTCTCAACACGACTGTAGACCAGTCTCAACATGACTGTAGACCAGTCTCAACATGACTGTAGACCAGTCTCAACATGACTGTAGACCAGTCTCAACATGACTGTAGACCAGTCTCAACATGACTGTAGACCAGTCTCAACATGACTGTAGACCAGTCTCAACACGACTGTAGACCAGTCTCAACACGACTGTAGACCAGTCTCAACACGACTGTTAGACCAGTCTCAACACGACTGTAGACCAGTCTCAACACGACTGTAGACCAGTCTCAACATGACTGTAGACCAGTCTCAACACGACTGTAGACCAGTCTCAACACGACTGTAGACCAGTCTCAACACGACTGTAGACCAGTCTCAACACGACTGTAGACCAGTCTCAACACGACTGTAGACCAGTCTCAACACGACTGTAGACCAGTCTCAACACGACTGTAGACCAGTCTCAACATGACTGTAGACCAGTCTCAACATGACTGTAGACCAGTCTCAACATGACTGTAGACCGTCTCAACATGACTGTAGACCAGTCTCAACATGACTGTAGACCAGTCTCAACATGACTGTAGACCAGTCTCAACATGACTGTAGACCAGTCTCAAACATGACTGTAGACCAGTCTCAAACGACTGTAGACCAGTCTCAACATGACTGTAGACCAGTCTCAACATGACTGTAGACCAGTCTCAACATGACTGTAGACCAGTCTCAACACGACTGTAGACCAGTCTCAACATGACTGTAGACCAGTCTCAACACGACTGTAGACCAGTCTCAACATGACTGTAGACCAGTCTCAACATGACTGTAGACCAGTCTCAACATGACTGTAGACCAGTCTCAACATGACTGTAGACCAGTCTCAACACGACTGTAGACCAGTCTCAACATGACTGTAGACCAGTCTCAACATGACTGTAGACCAGTCTCAACATGACTGTAGACCAGTCTCAACATGACTGTAGACCAGTCTCAACATGACTGTACGACTGTAGACCAGTCCTCAACATGACTGTAGACCAGTCTCAACATGACTGTAGACCAGTCTCAACATGACTGTAGACCAGTCTCAACATGACTGTAGACCAGTCTCAACATGACTGTAGACCAGTCTCAACATGACGTAGACCAGTCTCAACAGGACTGTAGACCAGTCTCAACACGACTGTAGACCGGTCTCAACATGACTGTAGACCAGTCTCAACATGACTGTAGGACCAGTCTCAACATGACTGTAGACCGTCTCAACATGACTGTAGACCAGTCTCAACATGACTGTAGACCAGTCTCAACATGACTGTAGACCAGTCTCAACAGACTGTAGACCAGTCTCAACATGACTGTAGACCAGTCTCAACATGACTGTAGACCAGTCTCAACATGAACTGTAGACCAGTCTCAACATGACTGTAGACCAGTCTCAACACGACTGTAGACCAGTCTCAACATGACTGTAGACCAGTCTCAACATGACTGTAGACCAGTCTCAACATGACTGTAGACCAGTCTCAACATGACTGTAGACCAGTCTCAACATGACTGTAGACCAGTCTCAACATGACTGTAGACCAGTCTCAACATGACTTGTAGACCAGTCTCAACATGACTGTAGACCAGTCTCAACACGACTGTAGACCAGTCTCAACACGACTGTAGACCAGTCTCAACACGACTGTAGACCAGTCTCAACACGACTGTAGACCAGTCTCAACATGACTGTAGACCAGTCTCAACACGACTGTAGACCAGTCTCAACACGACTGTAGACCAGTCTCAACACGACTGTAGACCAGTCTCAACACGACTGTAGACCAGTCTCAACACGACTGTAGACCAGTCTCAACACGACTGTAGACCAGTCTCAACACGACTGTAGACCAGTCTCAACACTGACTGTAGACCAGTCTCAACATGACTGTAGACCAGTCTCAACATTGACTGTAGACCAGTCTCAACATGACTGTAGACCAGTCTCAACATGAACTGTAGACCAGTCTCAACATGACTGAGACCAGTCTCAACATGACTGTAGACCAGTCTCAACATGACTGTAGACCAGTCTCAACACGACTGTAGACCAGTCTCAACATGACTGTAGACCAGTCTCAACATGACTGTAGACCAGTCTCAACATGACTGTAGACCAGTCTCAACACGACTGTAGACCAGTCTCAACATGACTGTAGACCAGTCTCAACACGACTGTAGACCAGTCTCAACATGACTGTAGACCAGTCTCAACATGACTGTAGACCAGTCTCAACATGACTGTAGACCAGTCTCAACATGACTGTAGACCAGTCTCAACACGACTGTAGACCAGTCTCAACATGACTGTAGACCAGTCTCAACATGACTGTAGACCAGTCTCAACACGACTGTTAGACCAGTCTCAACATGACTGTAGACCAGTCTCAACATGACTGTAGACCAGTCTCAACATGACTGTAGACCAGTCTCAACATGACTGTAGACCAGTCTCAACATGACTGTAGACCAGTCTCAACATGACTGTAGACCAGTCTCAACACGACTGTAGACCAGTCTCAACATGACTGAGAAGACACATGACATGGTATGAAAGACTAAACAAAACGGGAAATATTATTGACATTACATTGCACTTTTCACTGGCTGTCCGTCAGGTTGTGGCAGGAGGACACGTTTGGCTTTTCACGTACGATATTTTCTTCATATTTTATAGTTTCAAGTCTTTGTATTGAATGATAAATTATAAACAAATTATTTCCCTAAATGATCTCTTAGGTCTGAGTATTTTTCACAGTGTAATAGGAAACGCAGCTCCGTCTCTACCTCTCCCCTGGAGCAGAGTGAGCACAGCCTGCCCTCTCTGGGCAGCCAGGTTTGTCTGTGACGACTGGTCTCTATGGCCAGACTGCCCTCTCTGGGCAGCCAGGTTTGTCTGTGACGACCGGTCTCTATGGCCAGACTGCCCTCTCTGGGCAGCCAGGTTTGTCTGTGACGACCGGTCTCTATGGCCAGACTGCCCTCTCTGGGCAGCCAGGTTTGTCTGTGACGACCGGTCTCTATAGCCAGACTGCCCTCTCTGGGCAGCCAGGTTTGTCTGTGACGACCGGTCTCTATAGCCAGACTGCCCTCTCTGGGCAGCCAGGTTTGTCTGTGACGACCGGTCTCTATAGCCAGACTGCCCTCTCTGGGCAGCCAGGTTTGTCTGTGACGACCGGTCTCTATGGCCAGACTGCCCTCTCTGGGCAGCCAGGTTTGTCTGTGACGACCGGTCTCTATAGCCAGACTGCCCTCTCTGGGCAGCCAGGTTTGTCTGTGACGACCGGTCTCTATAGCCAGACTGTGCTCACTGAGTCTGTACCTAGTCAGTGTTTTCCTCAGTTTTCTATCAGTCACAGTGGTCAGATCGTCTCCCACCATGTTCTGTCTGTTTAGAGACAAATAGCATTGAAGTTAATATTAACTTAGGTGTTTTTGTGGTGTTTTTCCCTTTTATGATTTGTGATGAATTGGTTTGGGCCAGATTTGCTGAGTGCTGTCCTGAGTCTCTATGGGGTTGGTTTGGGTTAGTGATCTGAGCCTCAGAACCAGCTGGCTGAGGGGACTCTTCTCTTGTTTCATCTCTTGACATTGTAGAGCTGCGTGATGTTTTTATATGGCTATAAAATGTGATTTTCTTCCATTTGAATGAGGAGGGGGTTTTGGCCCAATGCTGCTCTACATGCGTTATTTGGAGGTTTTCTTTGTACTTGCAATACAGTCTTGCAAAACTCTGCATGCAGTATTTCAATTGGATGTTTGTCCCATTTGGTCAATTCATTATTAGAGATTGCATCCCATACTTCGCTGCCATATAGAGCAATTGGTTCTAAAATTGATTGGAGCATTTCAATTTAAATGTCCCTTTTAATGGCATATAATTATCTTCTTGCTTTGTCTCTCAGCTCGTTCACAACTTTGTGAAAGCTACCTGTGTTGCTGATATTTAGTCCTAGATACCTGTAATTTTGGTATTTTCCAATAGAACTGTGTCCAAATATAATTTATATTTGTCATCCTGATTTCCCGACCTCTTTTGGAATATCATTATATTCAAGGTTTTTAGGTTAACAGTCAGAGCCCAGATCTGACAGAACCTGTGGTTAACGGGCCCAGATCTGACAGAACTTGTGGTTAACGGGCCCAGGTCTGACAGAACCTGTGGTTAACGGCCAGAGCCCAGGTCTGACAGAACCTGTAGTTAACGGCCCGAGACCAGGTCTGACAGAACCTGTGGTTACCGGCCGGGGCCCAGGTCTGACAGAACATGTAGTTAACGGCCCGAGACCAGGTCTGACAGAACATGTGGTTAATGGCCAGAGCCCAGGTCTGACAGAACCTGTGGTTAACGGTCGGGGCCCAGGTCTGACAGAACATGTGGTTAATGGCCAGAGCCCAGGGCTGACAGAAACTGTGGTTAATGGCCAGAGCCCAGGGCTGA
>NC_034175.2:73096843-73124343 GCF_002021735.2 Oncorhynchus kisutch | reverse complement strand
ACAGACACACAGACACACAGACACGCACACACACACACACATACACATACACACACACACACACATACACACACACACACACACACACACACACACACACACACACACACCAGGGTCACACAGAGACACACAGACACGCACACACACAGACACACACACACATACACAGACACACACACACATACACAGACACACAGACACACAGACACACACACAGACACACAGGGACTGAACGAGGGAGCGATGAGACACACATAGTTGGGTCACACAGGGACTGAATGAGGGAGCTTGAGACACAAATAGTTGGGTCACACAGGGACTGAACGAGGGAGCGATGAGACACATAGTTGTGTCACACAGGGACTGAACGAGGGAGCGATGAGACACACATAGTTGGGTCACACAGGGACTGAACGAGGGAGCGATGAGACACACATAGTTGGGTCACACAGGGACTGAACGAGGGAGCGATGAGACACACAGTTTGAGAGACAGAATGTGCAGAGAAGCCAAGGAACAACCAAAGAAGGTAGGTGGGCATCCATTTTGTTCCAGTCACATATTATTTTGGCTTCTTTTCACTCGGTTCAGTGGATTTTTATTGTATCAGTAGAAATATGGCTCCTACTCCTAACCCATTATGTGGCTAACATTTCTGTCACTGACTCATTGAGACTTGTCTTGAGTGAAGCTTGTGTGCTTGAGGAGCTTAGGGGTGATGAGAGAACATGCACTGTATGAGGGGAGAGAAAGAGAAGTATAGAAGGGATAAGAGAGAAAAGAATCTGCCAACAGAGACACGGAGGTGTGGGACAAAAGCCAGCCGTCTCCTGACCCCACGTCCAGCCGCACAGCGCCTCTAATAAAAGCCATTCAGGAAGGCCTCGGACCAATCATAACGGTTCTAACCAGCAGTGCAATCAGACCTCGACCCAGGAGTCTCCACTTTCAACACAATATAAAACAGTCACATTGGCGCAGGAAGAACAGAAGAAAAAGAGAGAGAGAAGTAGATGACGGTATCGATCCTCGTGAAGTACATGTCAGAGTAAAAACATCAAAGAGAGGTCCTATAGACGTCAGTATTGGTTGTGAAGAAAGGCTACAAAGTGAGTGGGACAAAATGCTATTTATTTTCTCACCTTTCTGTCTCTTTGTGCATCACAGCTTCCAAAACATTGAACGTCCCACGGAGCACCATAAAATCCATTTTGAAAAAAATGGAAAGAATATAGCACCACAACAAACCTGCCAAGACAGGGCCGCCCACCAAAACTCACAGACCAGGCAAGGAGGGTATTAATCATTATTCAGAGAGGCAACAAAGTACACTCCACAGAGCTAGGCTTTATGGAAGAGTGGCCAGAAAAAATCCATAGCTAAAACAACAAAAAAAGCAAACACACATATGCAAGAAGGTACTCTGGTCAGATGAGACTAAAATTGTGTTTTTTGGCCATCAAGGAATACGCTATATCTAGCGCAAACCCTACACCTCTCATCACCCCGAAAACCACATTTTTTTATCGGCAGGGAAACTGGTCAGAATAGAAGGAAGGATGGATGGCGCTAAATACAGGGACATTTTTGAGGGAAACCTGTTTCAGTCTTCCAGAGATTTGAGACTGGGGCGGAGGTTCACCTTCCAGCAGGACAATGACCCTAAGCATACTGCTAAAGCAACACTTGAGTGGTTTAAGGGGAAACATTTAAATGTCTTGGAATGGCCTAGTCAAAGTCCAGAACTCAAGCGAATTGAGAATCTGTGGTAAGACTTAAAGATTGCAGTAGACCAGCGGAACCCATCCAGCTGGAGCAGTTTTGCCTTGAAGAACGGGCAAATATCCCAGTAGCATAGTAGCAGATGTACCAAGATTATAGAGATGTACCAAGATTATAGAGATGTACCAAGATTATAGAGATGTACCAAGATTATAGAGATGTACCAAGATTATAGAGACGTACCAAGATTATAGAGACGTACCAAGATTATAGAGACGTACCAAGATTATAGAGACGTACCAAGATTATAGAGATGTACCAAGATTATAGAGATGTACCAAGATTATAGAGATGTACCAAGATTATAGAGATGTACCAAGATTATAGAGATGTACCAAGATTATAGAGATGTACCAAGATTATAGAGATGTACCAAGATTATAGAGATGTACCAAGATTATAGAGATGTACCAATATTATAGAGATGTACCAAGATTATAGAGATGTACCAAGATTATAGAGATGTACCAAGATTATAGAGATGTACCAAGATTATAGAGATGTACCAAGATTATAGAGATGTACCAAGATTATAGAGATGTACCAAGATTATAGAGATGTACCAAGATTATAGAGATGTACCAAGATTATAGAGATGTACCAAGATTATAGAGATGTACCAAGATTATAGAGATGTACCAAGATTATAGAGATGTACCAATATTATAGAGATGTACCAAGATTATAGAGATGTACCAAGATTATAGAGACCCCAAGACACTTGTAGCTGTAATTGCTTCAAAAGGCTCTACAAAGTCTTGGTTTTTGGGGGGTGAATAGTTATAGTACGCTGAAGTTTTTTTTGTTTTTTTTTGTCTTATTTCTTCTTAAAAATATTTTGCATCTTTAAAATGGTTTTGTGTAAATCAAATGATATAAACCCCCCAAAAATAGGTTGGGGCTCCATTGTAGCCAGTGTCATGGCCTCCTCTCTCTCTGTCTGTATGGTCTCCAAACTCCCCGCCTCTTTCTCTGTCTGTATTGCCTCCTCTCTCTCCTTCTGTATGACCTCCTGTATAACCTCCTAAGAGAGCTTTCTGTATGGCCTCCTAACTCCCTACCTCTCTGTCTCTGTCTCTATGACCCCCTAACTATCTGCCTCTCTCTCTGTCTGTATGACCTCATCTTTCTCTGCCTCTCTCTGACTGCATGGCCTCTTATCTCTATCTCTGCATCTCTGTGTCTCTCTCTCTGCATGTCTCTCTCTCTCTCTGTTTTTCTCTCTCTCTGTCTCTCTCTCTCTGCCTCTCTCTCCCTCTCTCCCTCTCTCTCTGCCTTTCTCTGCCTCTCTCTTTCTGCCTCTCACTCTCTCTGCCTCTCTCTGGCTCTCTCTCTCTGCCTCTCTCTCTCTCTCTGCCTCTCTCTCTCTCTGCCTCTCTCACTCTGCCTTTCTCACTCTGCCTTTCTCGCTCCACCTCTCTCTCTCTCTCTCTCTCTCTCTGCCTCTCTCTCTGTCTCTCTCTCTCTCTACCTCTCCATGTATCTTTCTGTCTCTCTCTCTCTCTCTCTCTCTCTCTCTCTCTCTCTCTCTCTCTCTCTCTCTCTCTCTGTCTCTCAATTTCAATTTCAATTTAAGGGGCTTTATTGGCATTGGAAACATATGTTTCCATTTCAAAAGCTCTCTCTCTTTCCCTCTCTCTCAATTCAATTCAATTCAATTCAATTCAAGGGGCTTTATTGGCATGGGAAACATTGCCAAAGCAATATATATCTGTCTCTCTCTTTCTCTCTATGTCTCTCTCTCTCTCTGTCTCTCTCTGCTTCTCTCCGTTTCTCTCTGCCTAACTCTTTCCCTCCCTCTCTCTCTGCCTCTCTCTGCCTATCTCTCTCTTTCTGCATCTCTTTCTCTGCCTCTCTCTCTCTCTGCCTATCTCTCTCTCTGCCTCTCCCTGTATCTCGCTGTCTCTCTCACTCTCTCTCTCTCTCTCTGCCTCTCCCTGTATCTCGCTGTCTCTCTCACTCTCTCTCTCTCTCTCTGCCTCTCAATTTCAATTTAAGGGGCTTTATTGGCATGGGAAACATATGTTCACATTTCAAAAGCTCTCTCTGCCTCTCCCTCTCTCTCTCTCTCTCTCTCTGCCTCTCCCTGTCTCTCTCTCTCTCTGCCTCTCCCTGTCTCTCTCTCTCTCTGCCTCTCCCTGTATCTCTCTCTCTTCCTCTCCCTGTATCTCTCTCTCTGCCTCTCTCTGCCTGAACCTCACAATGTTTGGTTTGCTTAATCGTCCTTTTGTCCAGATGTTGTGTAACGTACAATGACCTGTAAAGAAAAGCAGGATTTCATTTTCAAAACTCTTTGCTGAATATTATATTGATAATTATAATGTCCTGGGTATTGTGTGCCGAGCAATAGTTGTGGCTGTTATAGAATATGGCTTAACTCCGTGGTAGCCTAGACCAAGGGCCACTCACCAAAAAATGTGTTGTTCTGTAATGCAGAAAACATTTTTATATTTTTAAAATATCAGCAACTCAATGTAGAAAATGTTATGAACGTGTGTGATTCAAAACCTGTAAACATTGCACATACATGGTTTATCTTTAACCAAAGTTGTGATATTTAGCATGGAAGTCACAGCACATCTTGGGTAATTTCCCTAGCAATGCTCTGACGTTGCTATGGTTACTTTTGTTGCTCACAGAACTATCGTTTCATTCGTTGTCGGTGTCGGTAATTTCCCTAGCAATGCTCTGACGTTGCTATGGTTACTTTTGTTGCTCACAGAACTATCGTTTCATTCGTTGTCGGTGTCGGTAATTTCCCTAGCAATGCTCTGACGTTGCTATGGTTACTTTTGTTGCTCACAGAACTATCGTTTCATTCGTTGTCGGTGTCTGTAATTTCCCTAGCAATGCTCTGACGTTGCTATGGTTACTTTTGTTGCTCACAGAACTATCGTTTCCTTCGTTGTCGGTGTCGATAATTTCCCTAGCAATGCTCTGACGTTGCTATGGTTACTTTTGTTGCTCACAGAACTATCGTTTCATTCGTTGTCGGTGTCGGTAATTTCCCTAGCAATGCTCTGACGTTGCTATGGTTACTTTTGTTGCTCACAGAACTATCATTTCATTCGTTGTCGGTGTCGGTAATTTCCCTAGCAATGCTCTGACGTTGCTATGGTTACTTTTGTTGCTCACAGAACTATCGTTTCATTCGTTGTCGGTGTCGGTAATTTCCCTAGCAATGCTCTGACGTTGCTATGGTTACTTTTGTTACTCACAGAACTATCGTTTAATTCGTTGTCGGTGTCGGTAATTTCCCTAGCAATGCTCTGACGTTGCTATGGTTACTTTTGTTGCTCACAGAACTATCGTTTCATTCGTTGTCGGTGTCGGTCCTTGCATCAGCTCAAGCAGCTCTTGACCATATTGAAAATAGCCAAATGCGGGACAGTGAATTATTTTGGGGGTCATCAAACCCAACCCCCAACGAAAAGTCCCCCCTCCCATTGGACAGAGCAAAATATGGTGATGCAAGAAATGAGAGACTTTGTCTGTTTTATGAAAACAGGAAACATTTCTGGTTGGTTTATGGGAATGTAGTACAGGAAGGGAGACTTTTAAAATGGGATTGAGTGGAAAAGTGTCAAATATGTTGATTGACCAACTAATGAGCTTAGAGAGTCTTACGAGTTTGATGAAATGACCTTCTTCCTGTCTAATTCGGCTATTTACTTCATGTTGTAGCTCTTCGTTAAAAGCACACTTTTTGTAAGTAGTTATAACTACACAGGGCGGCAGGTATCCTCGTGGTTAGAGTGTTGGCTCAGTAACCCAAAGGTTGCTGGATTGAAGCCCTGAGCTGAAAAGGTAAAAATCTGTCGTTCTGAACAAGGCAGATAACCCACCGTTCCTAGGCCGTCATTGTAAATAAAAATGTTGTTCTTAACTGACTTGCCTAGTTAAATACAAGGTTACATTACTGACCTCCAAATTTAGCCGGAAAGGATTTGACAAATGTGATTGGTCGATGACATGCCATTGTCTTGCGCTGCACAGAATATCAGATCTCAACAACGATTGAACACAACCAGTACCACATTCTGATGATACATGTGTAGGATCTTAATTTGAGCCAACTTGCTACAGAAGGAAAACAATCCTGCATCAAATTTGAATTATTATGTGGATTATAATTCATGGACATTTTTTGTAGGTCAAAATAATGTCTGAAAGTTCAAAGTGAAAATTACAAACTTTTAGAAACATTTTCAAAACTCAAAGTAGTGGTGTTTTAGTTTGTTATTAATCAAATGGTCTCCGAACTTCATTGTTTGGTTGCGGGTCAAATGGTCAAAAGGCCGTTCTGTCTGTATGACCTCCGACCTCCAAAATGTAGCACTGTCTCGGACAATCCCCCCCTACATGCATGTTACCTTCACTGATCAAGATGAACCCCGAAATGAGGAAATATGTTTTATACAGCTGTATGTAGCCTCCAAGGGCCACTTTCCTGCCAAAATTAAAGACAGCACATTTAGCAGTTCTCAAAACAAGCAATATCACTATATAGCTATATAAAGTGCATCTGAGAACAATCTATTTAGCTAAAACAGCTTCTTATGTAATACTATTCAGCGATTTCTCTGGTACAGGATATTGTGATTTCTCCGGTACAGGATATTGTGATTTCTCCTGTACAGGATATTGTGATTTCTCCGGTACAGGATATTGTGATTTCTCCTGTACAGGATATTGTGATTTCTCCGGTACAGGATATTGTGATTTCTCCGGTACAGGATATTATGATTTCTCCTGTACAGGATATTGTGATTTCTCCGGTACAGGATATTGTGATTTCTCCGGTACTGGATATTGTGATTTCTCCGGTACAGGATATTGTGATTTCTCCGGTACAGGATATTGTGATTTCTCCGGTACAGGATATTGCCATTTCTCCGGTACAGGATATTGCCATTTCTCCGGTACAGGATATTGCGATTTCTCCGGTACAGGATATTGCCATTTCTCCGGTACAGGATATTGCCATTTCTCCGGTACAGCATATTGCCATTTCTCCGGTACAGGATATTGTGATTTCTCTGGTACAGGATATTGCGATTTCTCCTGTCTGGTACATGCCATTTTTCTTGTCTGGTACATGCAATTTCTCCTGTCTGGTACATGCAATTTCTCCTGTCTGGTACATGCAATTTCTCCTGTCTTTCTGCAAGCATGGACAATGGAACATATGTAACAATTATAACCAAGATGTAACACGGCAACCTCATTAGTTGCTAGGGACAATTACCCCAAAAATGTGCTATGATTTCGAAAGTGTACCTTTGATTTGTAATATTTAATGAATGTGTAACGTTTATACGTTTTGAAACTAAACAGTATGCATATTCATTAAAGTAACTATGCTGTGATGTTGAAACTTTTCAGTTTTTTATTTCCTTGTTGTCCTGTATTTTCTGAAATCGTTAATGGTGTCTGCCTACGGCGGCCTTTCTCAATAGCAAGGCTATGCTCACTGAGTCTGTACATAGTCAAGGCTTTTGGACTGCGGTAGGAGAGAGCCATGTCTGCCTACGGCGGCCTTTCTCAATAGCAAGGCTATGCTCACTGAGTCTGTACATAGTCAAGGCTTTTGGACTGCGGTAGGAGAGAGCCATGTCTGCCTACGGCGGCCTTTCTCAATAGCAAGGCTATGCTCACTGAGTCTGTACATAGTCAAGGCTTTTGGACTGCGGTAGGAAAAGTAACATACAACTGAGAAGCATCAGTGTGAAAAATATAGTTTTTGAGGTCATATATTTTCTAATACCTCTTTATTGAGTTCCAATATCTCTCCCATCCTGAAAAGCTTTGATATAACAAACAACACTGAAGAACTAAGATAAATCCCTTTCAAGTCCAATTTAATCCTGATTCAGTGTAGTGATAGTACAAAAGTACAGTAAAAGACTGAGGAGAGGCTGAGGAGAAGCTGAGGAGAGGCTGAGGAGAGGCTGGGGAGAGACTGAGGAGAGACTGAGGAGAGGCTGAGGAGAGGCTGAGGAGAGGCTGGGGAGAGGCTGAGGAGAGGCTGAGGAGAGGCTGGGGAGAGACTGAGGAGAGACTGAGGAGAGGCTGAGGAGAGGCTGAGGAGAGGCTGGGGAGAGACTGAGGAGAGACTGAGGAGAGGCTGAGGAGAGGCTGAGGAGAGGCTGGGGAGAGGCTGAGGAGAGGCTGAGGAGAGGCTGGGGAGAGACTGAGGAGAGACTGAGGAGAGGCTGAGGAGAGGCTGAGGAGAGGCTGAGGAGAGACTGAGGAGAGACTGAGGAGAGGCTGAGAAGAGACTGAGGAGAGGCTGGGGAGAGACTGAGGAGAGACTGAGGAGAGACTGAGGAGAGGCTGGGGAGAGACTGAGGAGAGACTGGGGAGAGACTGAGGAGAGACTGAGGAGAGTCTGAGGAGAGGCTGGGGAGAACTGAGGAGAGGCTGAGGAGAGACTGAGGAGAGACTGAGGAGAGGCTGAGGAGAGACTGAGGAGAGGCTGGGGAGAGACTGAGGAGAGGCTGAGGAGAGGCTGAGGAGAGGCTGGGGAGGGACTGAGGAGAGGCTGAGGAGAGGCTGAGGAGAGGCTGGGGAGAGACTGAGGAGAGGCTGGGGAGAGACTGAGGAGAGACTGAGGAGAGACTGAGGAGAGGCTGGGGAGAGACTGAGGAGAGGCTGAGGAGAGACTGAGGAGAGAATGAGGAGAGGCTGAGGAGAGACTGAGGAGAGGCTGGGGAGAGGCTGAGGAGAGGCTGAGGAGAGGCTGAGGAGAGGCTGGGGAGAGACTGAGGAGAGGCTGAGGAGAGGCTGAGGAGAGGCTGGGAGAGGCTGAGGAGAGGCTTGGGAGAGACTGAGGAGAGGCTGGGGAGAGGACGGGGAGAGGCTGAGGAGAGGCTGAGGAGAGGCTGAGGAGAGGCTGGGGAGAGACTGGGGAGAGGCTGGGGAGAGGCTGGGGAGAGACTGAGGAGAGACTGAGGAGAGGCTGAGGAGAGGCTGAGGAGAGACTGAGGAGAGACTGAGGAGAGGCTGAGGAGAGGCTGAGGAGAGACTGAGGAGAGGCTGGGGAGAGACTGAGGAGAGACTGAGGAGAGACTGAGGAGAGGCTGGGGAGAGACTGAGGAGAGGCTGAGGAGAGACTGAGGAGAGACTGAGGAGAGGCTGAGGAGAGACTGAGGAGAGGCTGGGGAGAGACTGAGGAGAGACTGAGGAGAGGCTGAGGAGAGGCTGAGGAGAGGCTGGGGAGAGGCTGGGGAGAGGCTGAGGAGAGGCTGGGGAGAGGCTGGGGAGAGGCTGAGGAGAGGCTGGGGAGAGGCTGAGGAGAGGCTGGGGAGAGACTGGGGAGAGGCTGGGGAGAGGCTGAGGAGAGGCTGAGGAGAGGCTGAGGAGAGGCTGAGGAGAGACTGAAGAGAGGCTGAGGAGAGAATCAAATAAAATAAAATGTATTCATAAAGCCCTTCTTACATCAGCTGATATGTCAAAGTTCTGTACAGAAACCCAGCCTAAAACCCCAAACAGCAAGCAATGCAGGTGTAGAAGCACGGTGGCTAAGAAAAACTCCCTAGAAAGGCCAAAACCTAAGAAGAAACCTAGAGAAGAACCAGGCTATGAGGGGTGGCCAGTCCTCTTCTGGCTGTGCCAGGTGGAGATTATAACAGAACATGGCCAAGATGTACAATTATTCATAAATGACGATCATGGTCAAATAATAGGTCTGGAACAGGTAGCACGTTCGGTGAACAGGTCAGGATTCCATAGCCGCAGGCAGAACAGTTGAAACTGGAGCAGCAGAATGGCCAGGTGGACTGGGGACAGCAAGGAGTCATCGTGCCAGGTAGTCCTGAGGCATGGTCCTAGGGCTCAGGTCCTCCGAGAGAGAGAAAGGGAGAATTAGAGAGAGCATACTTAAATTCACACAGGACACCGGATAAGACAGGAGAAGTACTCCAGATATAACAAATTGACCCTAGTCCCCGACACAAACTACTGCAGCATAAATACTGGAGGTTGAGTCCGGAGGGCCCAGGAGACACTGTGGCCCCATCCGATGATACCCCCGGACAGGGCCAAACAGGAAGGATATAACCCCACCCACTTTGGCAAAGCACAGCCCCCACACCACTAGAGGGATATCTTCAACCACCAACTTACCATCCTGAGACAAGGCTGAGTATAGCCCACAAAGATCTCCGCCACGGCACAACCCAAGGGGGAGGGGGGGGGCGCCAACCCAGACATGAAGATCACATCAGTGACTCAACCCACTTAAGTGACGCACCTCTCCTAGGGACGGCATGGAAGAGCACCAGTAAGCCAGTGATTCAGCCCCTGTAATAGGGTTAGAGGCAGAGAATCCCAGTGGAAAGCGGGGAACAAGCCAGGCAGAGACAGCAAGGGCGGTTCGTTGCTCCAGAACCTTTCCGTTCACCTTCACACTCCTGGGCCAGACTACACTCAATCATATGACCCACTGAAGAGATGAGTCTTCAGTAAAGACTTTAAAGGTTGAGACTGAGTCTGAGTCTCTCACATGGGTAGGCAGACCATTCCATAAAAATTTAGCTCTATAGGAGAAAGCCCTGCCTCCAGCTGTTTACTTAGAAATTCTAGGGACAATTAGGAGGCCTGCGTCTTGTGACCGTAGAGTGCGTGTAGGTATGTACGGCAGGACCAAATCAGAGAGATAGGTAGGAGAAAGCCCATGTAATGCTTTGTAGGTTAGCAGTAAAGCCTTGAAATCAGCCCTTGCTTAGACAGGAAGCCAGTGTAGGGAGGCTGGCACTGGAGTAATATGATCACATTTTTTGGTTCTGGTCAGGATTCTAGCAGCCGTATTTAACACTAACTGAAGTTTATTTAGTGCTTTATCCGGGTAGCTGGAAAGTAGAGCATTGCAGTAGTCTAACCTAGAAGTGACAAAAGCATGGATACATTTTTCTGCATCATTTCTGGACAGAAAGTTTATGATTTTTGCAATGTTGCGTAGATGGAAATAAGCTGTCCTAGAAACAGTCTTGATATGTTCGTCAAAAAGAGATCAGGGTCCAGAGTAACGCCGAGGTCTTTCACAGTTTAATTGGATTTGACTGTACAACCATTAAGATTAATTGTCCGATTCAACAGAAGATCTCTTTGTTTTTTGGGACCTAGAACAAGCATCTCTGTTTTGTTCGAGTTTAAAAGTAGAACTTTTGCAGCCATCCACTTCCTTATGTCTGAAACACAGGCTTCTAGCGCGGGCAATTTTGGGGCTTCACCATGTTTCATTGAAATGTACAGCTGTTTGTCATCCGCATAGCAATAAAAGTATACATAATGTTTTCGAATGACATCCCCAAGAGGTAAAATATATAGTGAAAACAATAGTGGTCCTAAAACGGAACCTTGAGGAACACCGAAAATTACAGAATGAGAAGAGACTGAGGAGAGACTGAGGAAAGTCTGGGGAGAAGCCAAGCCAAAGCAAGAGTTTGTATAGACAGTGTTTTCCAATGCTGACTGAGGTGGATAGCTAAAGGAGTTCATCAATCTAAATGGCCTGGCTTGCCTACACTGACTGGGAACAGGCAAACGGGACATTGCACATTGGAAAACATTTACTGTTGATACTGTCCCTCTGAGAGAGAAAGAGTAATGTGATAGTCCGTCTGCCCATTTCTGTTTGGGCAAATAGAGCGAGAGAGAGGGAGAGGGAAAGAGAGAGGGAGAGAGAGAGGGGGAGAGGGAGGGGGGGAGAGAGGGAGAGGGAGAGAGAGAGGGGGGGAGAGAGACAGAGAGAGGGAGAGAGAGCGAGAGGGAGCGAGGGGGTGAGAAAGGGAGAGAGAGAAGGAGAGAGAGAGAGGGGGAGAGGGAGAGAGAGAGGGAGAGCGAGGGGGAGCGAGGGGGTGAGAAAGGGAGAGAGAGAAGGAGAGAGAGAGAGGGGGAGAGGGAGGGGGAGAGAGAGGGAGGGAGAGAGACAGAGAGAGGGAGAGACAGAGAGAGCGAGAGGGAGGGAGAGAGAGGGGGAGAGAGAGAGGGGGGGGGGGGGGGAGAGAGAGGAGGAGAGAGAGAGAGAGAGAGAGAGAGAGGGAGAGAGAGAGAGAGAGAGAGAGAGAGAGAGAGAGAGAGAGTGAGAGAGAGAGAGAGGGAGAGAGGGAGAGTGAGAGAGAGAGAGGGGGAGAGAGGGGGAGCGAGGCGGTGAGAGAGGGAGAGAGAGAAGGGGAGAGAGAGAGGGGGAGAGAGAGAGAGGGGGGGGAGAGAGAGGAAGAGAGGGAGAGAGAGAGGGGGAGAGCAAGAGGGAGAGATAGGGGGAGAGAGGGAGAGATGGAGAGAGAAAGAGTAAAAGGGAGAGAGAGAGACAGAGAAAGAGAGGGCGAGGGAGAGAGAGTATGAGAGATTTAGACAAGCGTGCTCGTCCTTATCTGAGAGGAATTGGAAGGTGACTTTTCTCATTCAGCTTGTTTTGTTCGTGGCTCGGTCCGTGAATGCATTATCAAGCGGCATCATCACACAATCACTTCCCCTTAAATAAAGAGTATAACTAAAGTAAACAAAAGAACAACTTCTCATTCCTTCACCTTGCAGGGAGAGAATAAACACACATCTAAAGAACATAATTTGTTCTCCATCTGTCATGACAGAGGTGAGATTATGGAACAATGAGGGCTTGTTCTTCAGCGACACAGACGAGACTGGAAATAAAGTCAGACCACCTACCACCCATCCACCTTCCTGGATAGTAAACAATACAAAATTCCAACGTAATGTTATGACAGCATTTTGGCAACGTTGGTCGGCATTTTATGAGCATTGAAACAAAGTGCGAGAACAATCTGGGAGAGCGAGGGTCAGAGGTCGGGGATAATAACAGACATCACGGTGTCTCTCTGGTGCTAAACTGTTTTATTTCACCCGCAGCAGACAGTAAAACTTGATAAGAAACAGAAGTCCTTATTACAGGCCTCCGTAATGATAGGGTTGAGAGGCAGTTCACATTGCAGAATAAAACTGCTGTCTACCAGGCATCTGCTGAGGTAGTTTCTCCTTTTGTCTTCGGTTGCATTTAGTCCGGGGACAGTTGGCGTTTCGTTTAAACAGGCAGTTCTGTTTGGCTTGTCTTGGCTGTCTGAAGTCCAGTCCATCTATCTGACACATTCGATATCACCCTGAATGACACTCTTATCTTTGCCAGGTATTATTGGTGTTGAGGCCATTCCATGGTAAGGAATGAGATTGTCAAAAGTTGTGATTGAAGTGTCGTGACAAATTGGCACCGTTTTGGAGAGTTTTGGCAGGCTGTCACTGAGAATCGTATTTTGAAGTTTGAGTGTAACAGCTTTTAAAAGTTGGAGTGTAAAAGTCCCTCTTCGCAACAGTCAAAATCTCTTCTGCTGAAGTCTTTCTCTAGAGATAAGTAGCATTTTTCTTGCTCTCTTACTCTCTCTCTCCACCCTCTCTCAATCTCTCTCACTCTCTCCCCCAATCTCTCAATCTCTCTCACTCTCTTCCCCCCCTCTCTCAATCTCTCTCTCACTCTCTTCCCCCCCTCTCTCAATCTCTCTCTCACTCTCTTCCCCCCCTCTCTCAATCTCTCTCTCACTCTCTTCCCCCCCTCTCTCAATCTCAATTCATTTCATTTTAAGGGCTTTATTGGCATGGGAAACATGTTAACATTTCTAAAGCAAGTGAAGTAGATAATTAACAAAAGTGAAATCCCTCTCTCTCTCTCTCTCTCTCTCTCTCTCTCTCTCTCTCTCTCTCTCGCTCTCTCTCTCAATTCAATTCAATTAAAGGGGCTTTATTGGCATGGGAAACATGTGTTAACATTGCCAAAGCAAGTGAGGTAGATAATATATAAAGTGAAATAAACAATAACAATTAACAGTAAACATTACACATACAGAAGTTTCAAAACAATAAAGACATTACACATGTCATATTATATATACAGTGTTTTAACAATGTACAAATGGTAAAGGACACAAGATAAAATAAATAAGCATAAATATGGGTTGTATTTACAATGGTGTTCTTCACTGGTTGCCCTTTTCTTGTGGCAACAGGTCACAAATCTTGCTGCTGTGATGGCACACTGTGGAATTTCACCCAGTAGATATGGGAGTTTTTCTAAATTGGATTTGTTTTCGAATTCTTTGTGGATCTGTGTAATCTGAGGGAAATATGTTTCTCTAATATGGTCATACATTGGGCAGGAGGTTAGGAAGTGCAGCTCAGTTTCCACCTCATTTTGTGGGCAGTGAGCACATAGCCTGTCTTCTCTTGAGAGCCATGTCTGCCTACGGCGGCCTTTCTCAATAGCAAGGCTATGCTCACTGAGTCTGTACATAGTCAAAGCTTTCCTTAATTTTGGGTCAGTCACAGTGGACAGGTATTCTGCCGCTGTGTACTCTCTGTGTAGGGCCAAATAGCATTCTAGTTTGCTCTGTTTTTTTGTTAATTCTTTCCAATGTGTCAAGTAATTATCTTTTTGTTTTCTCATGATTTGGTTGGGTCTAATTGTGCTGCTGTCCTGGGGCTCTGTAGGGTGTGTTTTTGTTTGTGAACAGAGCCCCAGGACCAGCTTGCTTAGGGGACTCTTCTCCAGGTTCATCTCTCTGTAGGTGATGGCTTTGTTGTGGAAGGTTTGGGAATCGCTTCCTTTTAGGTGGTTATAGAATTTAACGGCTCTTTTCTGGATTTTGATAATTAGTGGGTATTGGCCTAATTCTGCTCTGCATGCATTATTTGGTGTTCTACGTTGTACACCGGGGATATTTTTGCAGAATTCTGCGTGCAGAGTCTCAATTTGGTGTTTGTCCCATTTTGTGAAGTCTTGGTTGGTGAGCGGACCCCAGACCTCACAACCATAAAGGGCAATGAGCTCTATGACTGATTCAAGTATTTTTAGCCAAATCCTAATTGGTATGTTGAAATTTATGTTCCTTTTGATGGCATAGAATGCCCTTCTTGCCTTGTCTCTCAGATCGTTCACAGCTTTGTGGAAGTTACCTGTGGCGCTGATGTTTAGGCCAAGGTATGTATAGTTTTTTGTGTGCTCTAGGGCAACAGTGTCTAGATGGAATTTTTATTTGTGGTCCTGGTGACTGGACCTTTTTTGGAACACCATTATTTTGGTCTTACTGAGATTTACTGTCAGGGCCCAGGTCTGACAGAATCTCTGCATAAGATCTAGGTGCTGCTGTAGGCCCTCCTTGGTTGGTGACAGAAGCACCAGATCATCAGCAAACAGCAGACATTTGACTTCGGATTCTAGTAGGGTGAGGCCGGGTGCTGCAGACTTTTCTAGTGCCCGCGCCAATTCGTTGATATATATGAAATCAACAAAGCATGAGAAGACTTTGCCTTTGTTTTGGTTTGTTTGGTTGTCAATTAGGGTGTGCAGGGTGAATACATGGTCTGTTTTACGGTAATTTGGTAAAAAGCCAATTTGACATTTGCTCAGTACATTGTTTTCATTGAGGAAATGTACGAGTCTGCTGTTAATGATAATGCAGAGGATTTTCCCAAGGTTACTGTTGACGCATATTCCACAGTAGTTATTGGGGTCAAATTTGTCTCCACTTTTGTGGATTGGGGTGATCAGTCCTTGGTTCCAAATATTGGGGAAGATGCCAGAGCTAAGGATGATGTTAAAGAGTTTTAGTATAGCCACTTGGAATTTGTTGTCTGTATATTTGATAATTTCATTGAGGATACCATCAACACCACATGCCTTTTGGGGTTGGAGGGTTTTTATTTTGTCCTGTAGCTCATTCAAGGTAATTGGAGAATCCAGTGGGTTCTGGGAGTCTTTAATAGTTGATTCTAAGATCTGTATTTGATCATGTATATGTTTTTGCTCTTTATTCTTTGTTATAGAGCCAAAAAGATTGGAGAAGTGGTTTACCCATACATCTCAATTTTGGATAGATAATTCATCGTGTTGTTGTTTGTTTAGTGTTTTCCAATTTTCCCAGAAGTGGTTAGAGTCTATGGATTCTTCAATTACATTGAGCTGATTTCTGATGTGCTGTTCCTTCTTTTTCAGTAGTGTATTTCTGTATTGTTTTAGGGATTCACCATAGTGAAGGCGTAGACTCAGGTTTTCCGGGTCTCTATGTTTTTGGTTGGACAGGTTTCTCAATTTCTTTCTTAGATTTTTGCATTCTTCACTCTCTCTCTCTTTCTCTCTCTCTCTCTCTCTCTCTCTCTCTCTCTCTCTCTCTCTCTCTCTCTCTCTCACACACACACACACTCTCCCCCCCTCTCTCTCACTCTCTCTCTCCTCACTCTCAATCTCTCTCTCACTCTACCCCTTCTCTTAATTTCTCTCTCCCTCCACCTCTCTCAATGTGTCTCTCCCTCTCTCACTCCCTCCCCCTCTCTCTCTCCCCCTCTCTCTCCCCCATCGCTCTCTCTCTCACTCTCTCTCCTCACTCTCAATCTCTCTCACTCTCTCTCCTCACTCTCAATCTCTCTCTCTCACTCTCTCTCCTCACTCTCAATCTCTCTCTCCTCACTCTCAATCTCTCTCACTCTACCCCTTCTCTTAATCTCTCTCTCTCACACACACACACACAAACACACACACTCTCTCTCTCCCCCCTCTCTCTCACTCTCTCTCTCCTCACTCTCAATCTCTCTCTCACTCTACCCCTTCTCTTAATCTCTCTCTCCCTCCACCTCTCTCTGCTGGCTGCCTGGAGGTAGTAAGGGCTGCTGGCTGCCTGGAGGTAGGAAGGCCTGCTGGCTGCCTGGAGGTAGTAAGGGCTGCTGGCTGCCTGGAGTTAGGAAGGGCTGCTGGCTGCCTGGAGGTAGGAAGGGCTGCTGGCTGCCTAGAGGTAGTAAGGCCTGCTGGCTGCCTGGAGGTAGGAAGGGATGCTGGCTGCCTGGAGGTAGGAAGGGCTGCTGGCTGCCTGGAGTTAGGAAGGGCTGCTGGTTGCCTGGAGGTAGGAAGGGCTGCTGGCTGCCTGGAGGTAGGAAGGGCTGTTCTAGTTATCTGCAGCAGGTGAGCCTGTTTCAACACAGTATTATTTGTGCGCCAGCCAAGCGGACAACGCCACGCACTGAGACACATACGATGTCATATTACATCTCACGCACCCAGCCGCTGCACCTCCTCATCCCCACACATCAACATCAACACAAGGTGACTTTCAGCTTCCTCCGGCGCTGCCATCGGCTTCTGATGCTGTGGGCTCGCTGCGATTATAAAGGCCTGCTTGCTATCGTAACTAAGATTGAGTGATACTGTAACAGGCTTAGTTTCTTTATGCCTGTGTCACATCAGTCATACCTTGACCACTGTTATCAGAACTGTTGCCAGAGAATTACGTCAGCGATTACGACAGCAGATGAAATTCTACCACTACACTCTTAGAAAAAAAAGGTGCTCTCTAGAACCTAAAAGGGGTTATTCTGCTGTCCCGATAGGACAACCGTTTAAAGAACCCTTTTTGGTTCTAGGTAGAACGTTTCTGGTTCCAGGTAGAACTCTTTTGGGTTCCATGAGGAACAGAGGGTTGTACACACTGGAATTTAACATTTGTGATCATAATCCCTAGCTGTGTGTTGCCGCTTTCCATGTTGTCTGTAGGTTGTGAGGTGTGGAAACACTTTGCTGCTTTTATGAATTTTGTCTTGTTGCTTTTTGTTCTATGTTGCTCTGTCTGTATGCTACGTCTTGCTTGTCCTATGTTGCTCTGTCTGTATGCTACGTCTTGCTTGTCCTATGTTGCTCTGTCTGTATGCTACGTCTTGCTTGTCCTATGTTGCTCTGCGTGTGCTCACTGCTCAATGATTGTCTATATTGTAATTGTTTTTAATAACCTGCCCAGGGACTGCAGTTGAAAATTAGACGGCTGGCTAAAACCAGCACTTTTACTGAAACGTTGATTATAAATGTGCACTGTCCCTGTAAAAACAAATATAATAAACTCAAACTCAAACACGCTCTAGCTGGAATTAAAAATGGTGTGGAACATTCCTTTAATAAGAGTGCACTAGGGCGACTCAACTACACTTACTACAATACTAGTACTAGCCTGTTTGTTGGGTCTAACACCAGCTTCACTAACTACACTTACTACAATACTATGGCCTGTCTACTGTGTCTAACACCAGCTTCACTAACTACACTTACTACAATACTATGGCCTGTTTACTGTGTCTAACACCAGCTTCACTAACTACACTTACTACAATACTATGGCCTGTTTACTGTGTCTAACACCAGCTTTACTAACTACACTTACTACAATACTAGGACCTGTTAACTGTGTCTAACACCAGCTTCACTAACTACACTTACTACAATACTAGGACCTTGAACCTGTTACCTCTGAGCCCCTTACATAGGCTATCATCCACAACCTGTAGAAGAGATGATGAAACTCTTTGGAAGGACAGGTTTAGCCTTATCTCTTCACAGCAAACCCAAATTCACAATATGCTGAGTCATTAACAAACGCAACTGAGGAGAAGAGTAAAAGAACGCCTTCGTTGATAATCTAGGGTGACAGCTCAGGCAATACCTCCACCGTACACCCACCTCATGTCTTGTAAAAAAACAAAACATTTTACAGGTCTACTGTGAGTCTCTACAATAAGCTCCATTGTCTTTCCCTCAGACTCAGAGGCTGCAATCAGAACGACGTTGCCTTTTTCTCACACTGGCTACTGCTACAAGATATACAACACACTGCTGAGTATTGTTCGGCTTATATCATTGCCTGCTGGGACTCCATTAATCACTCTGCCTGCTGGGACTCCATTAATCACTCTGCCTGCTGGGACTCCATTAATCACCCTGCCTGCTGGGACTCCATTAATCACTCTGCCTGCGGGGACTCCATTAATCACTCTGCCTGCTGGGACTCCATTAATCACCCTGCCTGCTTTGACTCCATTAATTACTCTGCCTGCTGTGACTCCATTAATTACTCTGCCATCTGTGACTCCATTAATCACTCTGCCTGCTGGGACTCCATTAATCACTCTGCCAGCTGTGACTCCATTAATCACTCTGCCAGCTGGGACTCCATTAATCACTCTGCCTGCTGGGACTCCATTAATTACTCTGCCTGCTGGGACTCCATTAATCACTCTGCCAGCTGGGACTCCATTAATCACTCTGCCTGCTCTGACTCCGTGATTTACTCTGCCTGCTGGGACTCCATTACCCCTGATGAATAATAATCTACAGCACATGGTAAATACTAACCCGAATGGGAAGAAGAGAAGAGAAGTCATAATTACTAATCCTACCATCACATTCATCTGCTCTGACAAGTGATGCGGGTTCAGAATGCTTTTCTTAGTACTAAAACCAAAACTTGAACAATCCACAAAAAAATACGATACGTCGACAGCAATTTTGCGATAACAAGTTAAGATGGAGGAGAAGGGAAACTGTTTGTTTCCAATCCCTGATTAGATTGACAGTAGTTTCTCCTTGTGTCACACTGCCAGCAGAGAACGCCTCGCTTGGCGAGGGGAATAGACAGAGTTACTCCCGAGCGAGAAACAATCATTATTATCATTATCAAAAATCCTGGCGTGATTACAAGCAGACTACCCACAGACAAACCATCTGCACTTCAGGTGGAAATCAATTGCACTCCAGGTACTGTGCTGTCATGATCTCTCCAGAGAGGGAGAAGTAGCACGAAAGGAGAGAAAATAACTACTTGAATTTATGAGGCGGCAACCTAGTATTTATCTCGTCATTTCTTGTTCTGACACTTTAAAAGAGACAGGAATTGGCCAGCGGCTTTGTGGTTGTGTAGAAGAAGAAAAACATCTGTAAGTCTTGCTGAGTTTATAAGCTATTGAGAATCAGCGTGCATCATGTAGAGGCGTTGTGTACTGTACAGCGTATGCCTGTTGACACGGACAACACTGCTTTTTACAGGCTATGTGTGACCCAAAAACATGCCACAACAAACAATATATTATCTCAAACGTAGAGAACTGATTGACAAAAAATGTCATTGACATCACATTGGGTACATTTCTTTCCACTGGCATAAAACGCTGACCAGAGAAAACACCACACACACACAAAAAAACAGTTCCCACCACTGTGCGATCTCAAAGACAGGAAGACAGAGGTGCATTAAGTCACAACAGAACGTCACCAGGTCGCTCTCAATTACTTTTTAATGATTATGAAGAGAGGTTGTGTTTGTCTTTCTCATGGAAACAATGTCCGTTACATCCAAAACAAACGATAAACTCAAATCCCTTGTCATAGGAGGACTGTTCTCAATGCAGTGATGCCGAGGTTCAACGCCAGCGTGAAGTCTAATGCGTGACGTTGAGCAGGCCTTTGGAGCACACCCCAGAACAGACCTGTTTTAATCTTTGTGCCAGATGTCTTATTTCCACAAATCTAGACTTCTGTTTGTGTCACTGTCATTACAATGAACTCATGGCATAGCAACTGTCTGTCTCCCATCTCTCTCTATTCCTCCCTCTCATCTCTCACTCCAGCCATCTCTCTATTCCTCCCTCTCACCTCTCACTCCAGCCATCTCTCTATTCCTCCCTCTCACCTCTCACTCCAGCCATCTCTCTATTCCTCCCTCTCACCTCTCACTCCAGCCATCTCTCATTCCAACACATCTTGGCATCTCTCAGGCTTCTTTCTCCTTTAGCCTCTCTCCCTCTATCTCCCTCTCTCCCTATCTCCCTCTCTATCTCCCTCTCTCCCTATCTCCCTCTCTATCTCCCTCTCTCCCTATCTCCCTCTCTCCTTCTCCTCCTGAAGAAAATGATGCCCCCCAGCCTTCTCTTCGTATATCTCTATTGGAAAATATATTATTCTGCACTCTGGACTGTCAGGGATGGTCTGTGTCATCTGCCCATGATGTTATGTGGCTGCCCCCCCCCCCTTCTGTGCTCTCTCTCTCTCTCTCTCTCTCTCTCTCTCTCTCTCTCTCTCTCCTTTTCCCACCTTTTCCTGACGAGTCCTGGTTCCACTTCAGCAGAGGATACCATGGCATTGTTCTTCTGGGACAAAATAATAACTTTCCCCATCCTGTGGCCCTCCAGCCCCAGCTTTTATAACATTGTTTTCTCTTTCAGATGAAATATTTTCACATCAGTTCTGAGCCCAGAAAGACAGAGGCAAGCAGACCAGAGAGATGGAGAAAGGCAGGCCAGAGAGATAGAGACAGGCAGGCCAGAGAGATAGAGACAGGCAGGCCAGAGAGATAGAGAAAGGCAGACCAGAGAGATGGAGAAAGGCAGGCCAGAGAGATAGAGACAGGCAGGCCAGAGAGCTAGAGAAAGGCAGGCCAGAGAGATAGAGACAGGCAGACCAGAGAGATAGAGAAAGGCAGGCCAGAGAGATAGAGACAGGCAGGCCAGAGAGCTAGAGACAGGCAGACCAGAGAGATAGAGAAAGGCAGGCCAGAGAGATAGAGACAGGCAGACCAGAGAGATAGAGAAAGGCAGGCCAGAGAGATAGAGACAGGCAGGCCAGAGAGCTAGAGAAAGGCAGGCCAGAGAGCTAGAAACAGGCGGGACAGAGAGATAGAGACAGGCAGGCCAGAGAGATAGAGAAAGGCAGGCCAGAGAGATAGAGAAAGGCAGGCCAGAGAGATAGAGACAGGCAGGCCAGAGAGCTAGAGAAAGGCAGGCCAGAGAGATAGAGACAGGCAGGCCAGAGAGCTAGAGAAAGGCAGGCCAGATAGATAGAAACAGGAGTTACAGAGAGATAGAGTTAGGTGGGCCACAGAGATAGAAACAGGCAGGCCAGAGAGATAGAGTTAGGTGGGCCAGAGAGATAGAGAGAAGTGTGCCAGAGAGATAGAGTTAGGCGGGCCAGAGAGATAGAGAGAAGTGTGCCAGAGAGATAGAGACAGGCAGGCCAGAGAGATAGAGACAGGCAGGCCAGAGAGATAGAGACAGGCAGGCCAGAGAGATAGAGACAGGCGGGCCAGAGAGATAGAGACAGGTGGGCCAGAGAGATAGAGACAGGCGGGCCAGAGAGATAGAAACAGGCAGGCCAGAGAGATAGAGACAGGTGGGCCAGAGAGATAGAGACAGGCGGGCCAGAGAGATAGAAACAGGCAGGCCAGAGAGATAGAGAAATGTGGGCCAGAGAGATAGAGAGGTGGAGAGGTGTTGGGTTTGCGCTAGACAACACCTTTCGTCGGCAGCGACTGGGAAACTGGTCAGAATTGAAGGAATGATGGATGGCGCTAAATACAGGGAAATTCTCGAGATTTGAGACTAGGACGGAAGTTACAGTTTTTTTGTAGTCATGTCATCCGTTATCGTACGTTATCGCCCGCTATCATCCGTCATCCGTTATCTACCCAACCCTGGGGAGGAATCAAGGTTTGACTTTCATTGGCCGGAGCAGTAAATCTCAGCCTGAGTTGTTTTGTTGTTGGTCACAGACACCTTCAATAAAACACACACCGTCACACTGGTATCTGGCTGTTTAGCAGAGGTGTAAACATGTGACACTATCCCTCACTCTGACTCATTTGCTGATCCTCTTTCCTATTATGTCTACTGCGCCTCTCTTATCGGTCTCATCTTTATTAGCACAGCGACAGGTTTTCTGGGAGACAGGATATACTGCTACATTACAGATCTCTGTATTTATACTCATAAACATCATGGTATGCGGGTGCATTGTCGGTCATGTGTATCTCACATGGGGATCATTGGGTACATACCTATAAGCTTCACACTAGGATGTTGCTGTGCATCTCTGTGTTTATGTGTGGGCTTTTTAAAAAACTGAAACAGCCCTGGGTTCCCATGAAGTCTGCCCTGGGATTCTATGAAGTCTGCCCTGGGATTCTATGAAGTCTGCCCTGGGATTCTATGAAGTCTGCCCTGGGATTCTATGAAGTCTGCCCTGGGATTCTATGAAGTCTGCCCTGGGATTCTATGAAGTCTGCCCTGGGTTCCCTATGAAGTCTGCCCTGGGATTCTATGAAGTCTGCCCTCTGTTCCTATGCAGTCTGCCCTGGGATTCTATGAAGTCTGCCCTCTGTTCCTATGAAGTCTGCCCTGGGTTCCTATGAAGTCTGCCCTCTGTTCCTATGAATTCTGCCCTCTGTTCCTATGAAGTCTGCCCTCTGTTCCTATGCAGTCTGCCCTGGGTTTCTATGAAGTCTGCCCTCTGTTCCTATGAAGTCTGCCCTCTGTTCCTATGAAGTCTGCCCTCTGTTCCTATGAAGTCTGCCCTCTGTTCCTATGAAGTCTGCCCTGGGTTCCTATGCAGTCTGCCCTGGGTTTCTATGAAGTCTGCCCTCTGTTCCTATGAAGTCTGCCCTCTGTTCCTATGAAGTCTGCCCTGGGTTCCTATGCAGTCTGCCCTGGGTTTCTATGAAGTCTACGCTCTGTTCCTATGAAGTCTGCCCTCTGTTCCTATGAAGTCTGCCCTCTGTTCCTATGAAGTCTGCCCTCTGTTCCTATGCAGTCTGCCCTCTGTTCCTATGAAGTCTGCCTGGGTTTCATAAATCTCATCTCTCAGAGAACAGTAATCCAGTTGAACAGCAGAAGTGTTCGTATTCAGAAATAACTCTCAGATCCCTGAGTGCTACAGCATGTTGCCAGTGTGCCTCAAAGCTAAAGACATTGTCAGGAGGCCCACATTAGTCCACACTGGGACTCTCCCCCCATATAGTCCACACTGGGACTCTCCCCCCATATAGTCCACACTGGGACTCTCCCCCCATATAGTCCACACTGGGACTCTCCCCCCATATAGTCCACACTGGGACTCTCCCCCCATATAGTCCACACTGGGACTCTCCCCCCACATTAGTCCACACTGGGACTCTCCCCCCATATAGTCCACACTGGGACTCCCCCCATATAGTCCACACTGGGACTCTCCCCCCACATTAGTCCACACTGGGACTCCCCCCCTATAGTCCACACTGGGACTCCCCCCATATAGTCCACACTGGGACTCTCCCCCCACATTAGTCCACACTGGGACTCTCCCCCCATATAGTCCACACTGGGACTCCCCCCATATAGTCCACACTGGGACTCCCCCCATATAGTCCACACTGGGACTCTCCCCCCACATTAGTCCACACTGCGACTCCCCCCATATAGTCCACACTGGGACTCCCCCCATTTAGTCCACACTGGGACTCTCCCCCCACATTAGTCCACACTGGGACTCTCCCCCCACATTAGTCCACACTGGGACTCTCCCCCCACATTAGTCCACACTGGGACTCTCCCCCCATATAGTCCACACTGGGACTCTCCCCCCATATAGTCCACACTGGGACTCTCCCCCCACATTAGTCCACACTGGGACTCTCCCCCCATATAGTCCACACTGGGACTCCCCCCATATAGTCCACACTGGGACTCTCCCCCCATATAGTCCACACTGGGACTCTCCCCCCATATAGTCCACACTGGGACTCTCCCCCCATATAGTCCACACTGGGACTCTCCCCCCATATAGTCCACACTGGGACTCTCCCCCCATATAGTCCACACTGGGACTCTCCCCCCACATTAGTCCACACTGGGACTCTCCCCCCATATAGTCCACACTGGGACTCCCCCCATATAGTCCACACTGGGACTCTCCCCCCACATTAGTCCACACTGGGACTCCCCCCATATAGTCCACACTGGGACTCCCCCCATATAGTCCACACTGGGACTCTCCCCCCATATAGTCCACACTGGGACTCCCCCCATATAGTCCACACTGGGACTCCCCCCATATAGTCCACACTGGGACTCTCCCCCCATATAGTCCACACTGGGACTCTCCCCCCACATTAGTCCACACTGGGACTCTCCCCCCACATTAGTCCACACTGGGACTCTCCCCCCATATAAGAAATACCACATTTTCATATAGAATACTACATGACTTACTTTTAGAATTCTGTAGTTAACTGTAGTATAGTGTTAAACTGCACTGTTGGTTAAAGGGCTTGTAAGTAAAGCATTTCAAGGTAAAGTCTACACTTGTTGTATTCGGCGCATGTGATAAATAGTGTTTGATTTGATTTGACTATGATACTACACACTGTGATATCCCTCTGTCATGTGTAGTACTTACAATATAATGTTGTAGAATACTATAGTGAATACTACAGTATTATCCACACAAATAAAAACACTGTAGTAAATACTACAGAAATGTCCTCAAAAAAAAAAACACTACAGTCCAGAATTTGTATGACGGATAAGTGCGAAAACTACATGCCAAGTATAGACATTGTGTTCATATATAAACGAGCAGAAGCTCTGAACTCTCTGTTCAGAACACAGTCCTACTTACCAGCTGTTTATGTCAAGGATAATAAAACACAGTCAATACTACAGTATACTACAGTCTGCAAAACACTACAGTCAATACTACGGTATACTACAGTCTGCAAAATACTACAATAAATACTACAGTATACTACAGTCTGCAAAACACTACAGTCAATACTACGGTATACTACAGTCTGCAAAATACTACAATAAATACTACAGTATACTACAGTCTGCAAAACACTACAGTAAATACTACAGTATACTACAGTCTGCAAAACACTACAATAAATACTACAGTATACTACAGCCTGCAAAACACTACAATAAATACTACAGTATACTACAGTCTGCAAAACACTACAATAAATACTACAGTATACTACAGTCTGTAAAATACTACATGTCACGCCTTGGTCATTGTATTTTTGTGTTTTCGTTATATATTTGGTCAGGCCAGGGTGTGACGGGTTTATGTTATTGTATTTTCGTATTGGGGTTTGTAGTATTTGGGATCGCGGCTGATTAGGGGTGTTGTATAGGCTTGGCTGCCTGAGGCGGTTCTCAATCAGGAGTCAGGTGCTTCTCGTTGCCTCTGATTGGGAACCGTATTTCGGTAGCCTGAGTTCGCTTTGTTTTCGTGGGTGATTGTTCCTGTCTCTGTGTAGTTTCACCAGATAGGCTGTAATTAGGTTTCACGTTCCGTTTGTTGTTTTTGTATTTGTTAGTTATTTCATGTACCGTCACTTTTTTCATTAAAGACATGAGTAACCACCACGCTGCATTTCGGTCCGACTCTCTTTCAACAAACGAAGAACGCCATTACACTACAGTCAATACTACGGTATACTACAGTCTGCAGAAACACTACAGTCAATACTACAGTATACTACAGTCTGCAAAACACTACAGTCAATACTACGGTATACTACAGTCTGCAAAATACTACAATAAATACTACAGTATACTACAGTCTGCAAAACACTACAGTCAATACTACGGTATACTACAGTCTGCAAAATACTACAATAAATACTACAGTATACTACAGTCTGCAAAACACTACAGTAAATACTACAGTATACTACAGTCTGCAAAACACTACAATAAATACTACAGTATACTACAGCCTGCAAAACACTACAATAAATACTACAGTATACTACAGTCTGCAAAACACTACAATAAATACTACAGTATACTACAGTCTGTAAAATACTACATGTCACGCCTTGGTCATTGTATTTTTGTGTTTTCGTTATATATTTGGTCAGGCCAGGGTGTGACGGGTTTATGTTATTGTATTTTCGTATTGGGGTTTGTAGTATTTGGGATCGCGGCTGATTAGGGGTGTTGTATAGGCTTGGCTGCCTGAGGCGGTTCTCAATCAGGAGTCAGGTGCTTCTCGTTGCCTCTGATTGGGAACCGTATTTCGGTAGCCTGAGTTCGCTTTGTTTTCGTGGGTGATTGTTCCTGTCTCTGTGTAGTTTCACCAGATAGGCTGTAATTAGGTTTCACGTTCCGTTTGTTGTTTTTGTATTTGTTAGTTATTTCATGTACCGTCACTTTTTTCATTAAAGACATGAGTAACCACCACGCTGCATTTCGGTCCGACTCTCTTTCAACAAACGAAGAACGCCATTACACTACAGTCAATACTACGGTATACTACAGTCTGCAGAAACACTACAGTAAATACTACAGTATACTACAGTCTGCAAAACACTACAATAAATACTACAGTATACTACAGTCTGCAAAACACTACAATAAATACTACAGTATTCTACAGTCTGTAAAATACTAGAGTAAATACTACAATAAATACTACAGTATACTACAGTCTGCAAAACCCTACAGTAAATACTACAGTATACTACAGTCTGCAAAACCCTACAGTAAATACTACAGTATACTACAGTCTGCAAAACCCTACAGTCAATACTACGGTATACTACAGTCCCCAGAAACACTACAGTAAATACTACAATATTCTACAGTCTGTAAAATACTAGAGTAAATACTAGAGTAAATACTACAGTAAATACTACAGTATACTACAGTCTGCAAAACACTAGAGTAAAAACTACAGTAAATACTACAGTATACTACAGTCTTCAAAACACTTCAGTAAATACTACAGTATACTACAGTCTGTAAAATACTACATTAAATACTGCAGTAAATGCTACAGTAAATGATACAGTATACTACAGTCTGTAAAACACTACAGTAAATACTGCAGTAAATGCTACAGTATACTACAGTCTTCAAAACACTACAGTAAATACTACAGTAAATACTACAGTATACTACAGTCTGTAAAATACTACATTAAATACTGCAGTAAATGCTACAGTATACTACAATCTGCAAAACACTTCAGTAAATACTACAGTAAATGCTACAGTCTGTAAAACACTACAGTAAATACTACAGTATACTACAATCTGCAAAACACTTCAGTAAATACTACAGTATACTACAGTCTGTAA
>NC_034175.2:73011843-73094343 GCF_002021735.2 Oncorhynchus kisutch | reverse complement strand
GGAGGCTATATACAGGGGGTACCAGTACAGAGTCAATGTGGAGGCTATATACAGGGTGTTACGGTACAGAGTCAATGTGGAGGCTATATACAGGGTGTTACGGTACAGAGTCAAAGTGGAGGTTATATAGAGGGGGTTACGGTACAGGGTCCATGTGGAGGCTATATACAGGGTCTACCGGTACAGAGTCAATGTGGAGGTTATATACAGGGTGTTATGGTACAGAGTCAATGTGGAGGCTATATACAGGGTGTTACGGTACACAGTCAATGTGGAGGCTATATACAGGTGGTACAGGCACAGAGTCAATGTGGAGGCTATATACAGGGGGTACCGGTACAGAGTCAATGTGGAGGTTATATACAGGGTGTTACGGTACAGAGTCAATGTGGAGGCTATATACAGGTTGTTACGGTACAGAGTCAATGTGGAGGCTATATACAGGGTGTTACGGTACAGAGTCAATGTGGAGGCTATATACAGGGTGTTACGGTACAGAGTCAGTGTGGAGGCTATATACAGGATGTTACGGTACAGAGTCAATGTGGAGGCTATATACAAGGTGTTACGGTACAGAGTCGATGTGGAGGCTATATACAGGGTGTTACAGTACAGAGTCAATGTGGAGGCTATATACAGGGTGTTACGGTACAGAGTCAATGTGGAGGCTATATACAGGGTGTTACGGTACAGAGTCGATGTGGAGGCTATATACAGGGTGTTACGGTACAGAGTCAATGTGGAGGCTATATACAGGGGGTACCAGTACAGAGTCAATGTGGAGGCTATATACAGGGTGTTACGGTACAGAGTCAATGTGGAGGCTATATACAGGGTGTTACGGTACAGAGTCAATGTGGAGGCTATATACAGGGTATTACGGTACAGAGTCAATGTGGAGGCTATATACTGGGTGTTACGGTACAGAGTCTATGTGGAGGCTATATACAGGGTATTACGGTACAGAGTCTATGTGGAGGCTATATACAGGGTGTTACGGTACAGAGTCAATGTGGAGGTTATATACAGGGTGTTACGGTACAGAGTCAATGTGGAGGTTATATACAGGGTGTTACGGTACAGAGTCAATGTGGAGGCTATATACAGGGTGTTACGGTACAGAGTCAATGTGGAGGCTATATACAGGGTGTTACGGTACAGAGTCAATGTGGAGGCTATATACAGGGTGTTACGGTACAGAGTCAATGTGGAGGTTATATACAGGGGGTACTGGCACAGAGTCAATGTGGGGCTATATACAGGGTGTTATGGTACAGAGTCAATGTGGAGGCTATATACAGGTTGTTACGGTACAGAGTCAATGTGGAGGCTATATACAGGGTGTTACGGTACAGAGTCAAAGTGGAGGTTATATAGAGGGGGTTACGGTACAGGGTCCATGTGGAGGCTATATACAGGGTCTACCGGTACAGAGTCAATGTGGAGGTTATATACAGGGTGTTATGGTACAGAGTCAATGTGGAGGCTATATACAGGGTGTTACGGTACACAGTCAATGTGGAGGCTATATACAGGTGGTACAGGCACAGAGTCAATGTGGAGGTTATATACAGGGGGTACCGGTACAGAGTCAATGTGGAGGTTATATACAGGGGGTACTGGTACAGAGTCAATGTGAGGGGGCACCAGTTAGTCGGGGTAATTGAGGTAATATGTACATGTAGTTAGAGTTGTGACTATGCATAGATGATAACAACAGAGAGTAGCAGTGGTGTAAAAGAGGGGTTTGGGGAGGAAGGCAAATAGTCTGGGTAGCCATTTGATTAGATGTTCAGGAGTCTTATGGCTTGAGGGTAAAAGCTGTTTCGAAGCATCTTGGACCTACACTTGGCGCTCCAGTACCACTTGCAGTGCAGTAGCATAGAGAACAGTCTATAACTAGGATGGGTTTCAGTCTTTGACAAGTTTTAGGACCTTCCTCTGACACTGTCTGGTATAGAGGTCTTGGATGGCAGGAAGCTTGGCCCCGGTGAGGTACTGGTCCGTACGCACTACCCTCTGTAGGAGGCTGAGCAGTTGCCATACCAGGCAGTGATGCAACCGGTCAGGATGCTCTCGATGGTGCAGCTGTAGAACATTTTGAGGATCTGAGGACCCATGCCAAATCTTTTCAGTCTCCTGAGGGGGAATAGGTTTTGTCGTGCCCTCTTCACTACTGTCTTGGTGTGCTTGGACCATGTTAGTTTGTTGTTGATGTGGACACTAAGGAACTTGAAATTCTCGACCTGCTCCACTACAGCCCATCGATGAGAATGGGGGCGTGCTCTGTCCTCCTTTTCCTGTCGTCCACAATTATTTCCTTTCACTTGATCACGTTGAGGGAGAGTTTGTTGTCCTGGCACCACACGGCCAGGTCTCTGACCTCCTCCCTATAGGCTGTCTTGTCAATGTCGGTGATCAGGCCTACCACTGCTGTGTCATTGGCAAACTTAATGATGGTGTTGGAGTCGTGCCTGGCCGTGCAGTAATAGTATATAATAGTAATAGTCTATATTTACATCTAAAATTGTATAATTCCTTAGTCAAAAAATCCTATAGGATTAGTGATTTTTCCAATAGAATCCTGCAGGATATTGACAATCCAACAGGATTTTGTGTCCCCTCTATCAGAATCCTTTTGAAATCCTATTGGACTACATTATCTTCTTAAATTAACGCATTTAATTGTAGCTTAAATTAACATATTTAATTATAGCTTAAATTAACGCATTTAATTATAGCTTAAATTAACGCATTTAATTATAGCTTAAATGAACACATTTAATTATAGTTTAAATTAACGCATTTAATTATAGCTTAAATTAACGCATTTAATTATAGTTTAAATGAACACATTGAATTATTACCTTTTCCCAAAAAATATTCACTTGAGTTATTTGATTCTTATTCATGCAACTCTTTGTCTTCGAATTTGACATTTGTCAATATACATATATTTTTGAGGGGGGGGGTTCCCTTAGAACGCACAGCATCTTTACATAGCTTATGTAAATAAAAAGTAGAAGGAGCATGTATTCCATTGAATAGCAATGCCTACAACAGCTAGAATGTTCCCTTTATGTTGGGATAGAGAGGGGAAAGACTAAACTAAACATCATGAGACCACCCCTCTCCCTCGCTATCTACCCCCCTCCTTTCCGTTCCTCCCTTCCTCCCAGGATTGTACCCCCCCCCCCCCCAGAGCTGTCCCCCCCACCCTCCCTCCCCATCTCTCTCCTGTATATAACTACCAGTTCCCATCTAGTGACCTGATCCACGTAACAAATACATATACTGTTAACTGAGCAGCTAAGTCAACCATTTACTACAGTGGGCTAAATCAGGGTCACACAGAGTGGATCGTGGTAGTCTTAAACACATCTACTTTGAAACAAAAGTATACACCTCACACACATGGTTATGGGTTTAAAAAGAAGAAGAGACCATGTACCATGTCAAATATAAAGTTGAAATGTATTACATGTTGAGTTTGAATCCCAATATTGCACTTTATATACATCACAGAAGACTGACACTGGTCTTTTTTTAAATACATTTAAATAATCTTCATTAATTATGAAAAATATGAATAACATTCCACCCACGAGGCCAAAGAGGGCTCTTTTGATCATTGACTGCAGTGAAGGGATACCTATAGCGTATAGCCAAGTTGACGATGTGTCCTTTATATCGTAATGTAAATATCTTTACAGTTCCAACAAACAAAATAGGAGAAAGAAAACATTGAAATCCTATAGGATTCCAATACAAGGATCCAAATAGAATCCAATTAAAATAGAATAGAACAATCCTATTAGATTTTAGCACCAGTCCTATTGGATTCATATGGGATTCCATGTTATATGGTTTTATCTTATAGGATTCTATAAGATTCCAAAACAAGAATCCGATAGAAAAATCCTATCAGATTTTGGAACCAGTCCTATAGCATAAGTTCCGAAATCTAATAGAATCTTCTTTTGGAATCTAATATGATTTATTTTATTGTAAATCTATAGGAATTTGTTTTTGACTAGGGTTCCAAATTAGACACAGTAGAGTTGTAGAGCACAGTCCAGAACAGTAGCATTACGATGCGTTCTGAACCAATGAAAGTAGAAGAAGAGCTAAAACAAATGATTAAAATGAAAGCAGGTGTTGTATCCAACCACCTGCTTACTCTTCACATTTAACACAGATTTTATCACCTTGCTGGTCAATACACTTAATCTGTATGATGGAAGACACTGAACGAGCAGCAGGCTGGGTATCCATTCTCCTCAGACAGACAGAGAGGGTGAGACCAGGACACAGTCCAAATCCCAGACGTCCCTTATTGGCCTGGTCTACCAGACAGACAGACAGAGAGAGATAGCCTTGCTATTGAGAGAGGCCGCTGTAGGCAGACCTGGCTCTCTCTCTCGACAGGCAATGTGCCCACTGCCCACAAAATGAGGTGGAAACTGAGCTGCACTTCCTAACCTCCTGCCAAATGTATGAACGTATTAGAGACACATATTTCCCTCAGAAAACACAGACCCACAAAGAATTTAAAAAACAAATCAAATTTTGACAATATATATATTAGGTGAAATAGTGTGCCATCACATTTGTATTTCAACTATTTGCACATTGTTACAACACCGTACATAGCCACAATACAACATCTGAAATGTCTTTATTATTTTGAAACACCTGTGAGTATAATGTTTACTGTTCATTTTTAATTGTTTATTTCACTTTAGTTTATTATCTATTTCACGTGCTTTGGTAATGTAAACATATATTTCCCATGGCAAAAAAAAGCCCTTTGGATAGAAAGAGAGAGATAGAGAGAGGTGGAGAGATAGAAAGAAACAAACAGAGAGATGGGCCAGCATGTCAGCCTGTGTTTCCCTCACTTTAATCTGTCCCGGAGAAACACAAGTCATACCGTAGAGACGAGACAACACAATGCCAGTCGAAACAAAGACATCAGTCCAGACTGCTGTTTTGTCTGCTGTTTTGTCTGCTGTTTTGTCTGCTGTTTTGTCTGCTGTTTTGTCTGCTGTTTTGACTGCTGTTTTGTCTGCTGTTTTGTCTGTTGTTTTGTCTGTTGTTTTGTCTGTTGTTTTGTCTGCTGTTTTGTCTGTTGTTTTGTCTGCTGTTTTGTCTGCTGTTTTGTCTGCTGGTCGATTTCAATTTGAACACCTGAACGTTCTAACAAGGCAGGTAGACATTTTACTAGAGTTCTTCATTTCATTGTCAGAGGATTCTCTTTAAGGTCACTGCAGGTGGATGTTTAGGTGACACGCTCAAAATGGAATGTTTGGAAGTTTCTGTACTTCTGATACCACCTTGTTGACTTTAACATACTTTAAACCTTCTTTCCCTGAAAAGATACGGTAGTTTAATCGCTGTTGGGTCTAGATGAGTTAATGTGTTACAGATTTAAGGATAAAGATTGAACAAAAGAAAGCATGTGGACATGTCTAATTCATTAAATAATAATCCACTTTTGTCTATGTCGAACTATAGGTTAATCATTGACCATGAAAAGGGTTAATGAATTCTGTTATCTCTCAATAAAATCTTCAAATCAGGGGAGAGCTCAATGTAATCTAAATCACTAAACACAGCAGGCCCCTGCCCCTCAGTCTCCAAACTACTGACCCATAAACTCAATGAGAGAGAGAGGTGGGGGTGAGAGAGAGAGATTATTACTTACCCTCTTGCTCTTTTACACCCCATTATCTCTACTTGCACATCATCACCTGCACATCTATCACTTCAGTATTAATGCTAATTTGTAATTATTTCACCTATATGGTCTATTTATTGCCTTACCTCCTTAGAGACAGAAAACGGAGGTTTTTTATTTATTATGGATCCCCATTAGTTCCTGCCAAGGCAGCAGCTACTCTTCCTGGGGTTTATTATGGATCCCCATTAGTTCCTGCCAAGGCAGCAGCTACTCTTCCTGGGGTTTATTATGGATCCCCATTAGTTCCTGCCAAGGCAGCAGCTACTCTTCCTGGGGTTTATTATGGATCCCCATTAGTTCCTGCCAAGGCAGCAGCTACTCTTCCTGGGGTTTATTATGGATCCCCATTAGTTCCTGCCAAGGCAGCAGCTACTCTTCCTGGGGTTTATTATGGATCTCCATTAGTTCCTGCCAAGGCAGCAGCTACTCTTCCTGGGGTTTATTATGGATCCCAATTAGTTCCTGCCAAGGCAGCGGCTACTCTTCCTGGGGTTTATTATGGATCTCCATTAGTTCCTGCCAAGGCAGCAGCTACTCTTCCTGGGGTTTATTATGGATCCCAATTAGTTCCTGCCAAGGCAGCGGCTACTCTTCCTGGGGTTTATTATGGATCCCCATTAGTTCCTGCCAAGGCAGCAGCTACTCTTCCTGGGGTTTATTATGGATCCCCATTAGTTCCTGCCAAGGAATCAGATACTCTTCATGGGGTTTATTAAGGATCCCCATTAGTTCTTGTCAAGGCAGCAGCTACTCTTCCTGGCAAAAATAATGGCAGTTATACAATTGTAAAAAATATTACAATACATTCATAACAGATTTCACAACACTCTAAGTGTGTGCCCTCAGGCCCCTGTTGTCACATTGGTAACAAGGATCGGGAGACAGATGCAGGAATGCGTAATAGTTTTTTTTATGCCGTGCCGTGTAAAGGCATGGGACAAAGACCAGACAATCACGTAACAAAAACACAGGGTTGAAACCCAAACAAAAGAGCGAGGAGTACCTCGAATAAATAACACACGATGATTAACACACGGGACGAGACCCGTAATCATCTGTGCAATCCACAAGGGCACGAATGCCCAAAACACACAGCACAGGTACTCACACACACCAATTGACATTGTAACAATAATCGACAGCCCAATGGAAACCAAAGGACACACTTATACAAGTACTAATCAGTGGGAAATAGGGGACAGATGTGTGTGTGATGAATGTTCTGGAGGGTTCTGTGACACCTTTCAACATGTCAATACCTCTCACAAATACTAGAAGTGATGAAGTCAATCTCTCCTCCACTTTGAGTCTGGAGAGATTGACATGCATATCATTAATGTTTGCTCTCTCTGTTCATCCAAGGGACAGCTGTGCTGCCCTGTTCTGAGCCAATTGCAATTTTCCTAAGTCCCTCTTTGTGGCACCAGACCACACGACTGAACAGTAGTCCAGGTGCGACAAAACTAGAGCCTGTAGGACCTGCCTTGTTGATAGTGCTGTTAAGAAGACAGAGTAGCGCTTTATTATGGATAGACTTCTCCCCATCTTACTACTGCATCAATATGTTTTGACCATGACAGGGTTACTCCAAGCAGTTTAGTCATCTCAACTTGCTAAATTTCCACATTATTTATTACAAGATTTAGTTGAGGTTTAGGGTTTAGTGAATGACTTGTCACAAATACAATGCTTTAAGTTTTTGAAATATTTAGGACTAACTTATTCCTTGCCACCCACTCTAAAACTAACTGCAGCTCTTTGTTAAAACCTCGCCAACAGCCAGTGAAAGTGCAGGGCTCCATATTCAAAACAACAGAATTAAAATTCCTCAAACATACAAGTATTGTACACCATTTTAAAGGTAAATATATTGTAAATCCAGCCGCAGTGTCCGATTTCAAATAGGCTATACAGCGAAAGCACACCATGTGATTATGTTAGGTCAGCACCTAGTCACAGAAAATCATACAGCCATTTTCCAGCCAAGGAGAGGGCTCACAAAAGTCAGAAATAGCGATTAAATGAATCACTAACCTTTGATGATCTTCATCAGATGACACTCACAGGACTTCATGTTACACAATAAATGTGTGTTTTGTTTGATAAAGTTAAGCTTTATGTCCAAAAACCTCATTTGAAATTGGTGTGTTATGTTCAGAAATGTCTCAAACAAACATCCAGTGAAAGTGCAGAGAGCCACATCAAATTACAGAAATACTCATGATAAACATTGATAAAAGATACAATGGCTATGCATGGAATTATAGATAAACTTCTCCTTAATGCAACCGCTGTGTCAGATTTCAAAAAGGCTTTTCAGCGAAAGCACACCTTGCGATAATGTCTGGTCAGCGCCAAGTCACAGAAAAACATACAGCCATTTTCCAAAGAAGGAGAGGTGTCACAAAACTCAGAAATAGCGTTATAAATATTCACTTACCTTTGATCAACTTCATCGGAATGCACTCCCAGGAATCGCAGTTCCACAATAAATGTTTGTTTTGTTCGATAAAGTGGAAGTGGAAGTGCAATATGACCCCATAGACACTGTATATTCGATAGGTAATGACTTGAAAAACTACAAACCTCAGATTTCCCACTTCCTGGTTGGATTTTTTCTCAGATTTTTGCCTGCCATATGTGTTCTGTTATACTCACAGACATCATTCAAACAGTTTCAGAAACGTCAGAGTGTTTTCTATCCAAATATACTAATAATATGCAAATATTAGTAACTGGGTCTGAGTGGCAGGCAGTTTACTCTGGGCACCTTATTATCCAAGCTACTCAATACTGCCCCCCAGTCCCAAAGAAGTTAAGTGTTGCAGTCATTTCAGTTGCTGTAGTAGCTGTGGTGGATAGTGTTGAGTCATCCGCATACATAGACACACTGGCTTTACTCAAAGCATGTCGTTGGTAAAGATTTTAAAAAGTAAGTTGCCTAGATAGCTGCCCTGGGTAATTCCTGATACTACCTGCATTATGTTGTAGAGGCTTCCATTAAAGAACACCCCCTGAACACCCCCTAGACAGGTAACTCTGTATCCACATTATAGCAGAGGGTGTTTAAAGCCAAAACACATATGTTTTTCCAGCAGCAGACTACGATCGATAATGTCAAAAGCCGCACTGAAGTCTAACAAAACAGCCCGCATAATATTTGTATGTCATCAATTTTCACTGCCAATCATCAATCATTTGTGTAAGTGCTGTGCTGAATGTCCTTCATATAAGCATCCTGAAAGTATGTTGTCAACTTGTTAACTGTAAAATAGCATTGAATCTGGTAAACACAATTTTTCCAAAACTTTTCTAAGAGTTGGTAACAGGCTTATTGGTCGGCTATTTGAGCCAGTAAAGGGGGCTTTACTATTCTTAGGTAGCAGAATGACTTTAGCTTCCCTCCAGGCCTGAGGGCACACACTTTCTAGAATCCTTAAATTGAAGATGTGGAAAATAGGAGTGTCAGTATCATCCGCAATTATCCTCAGTAATTTTCCATCCAGATTGTCAGACCCCAGTGCCTTTTCATTGTTAATAGACACCAATCAATTTTTCACCTCTTCCACACTCACTTTACAGAATTCAAAATTACAATTCTTGTCGTTCATAATTTGGTCCAATATACTTGGATGTGTAGTGTCAGCGTTTGTTGCTGGCATGTCATGTCTAAGTTTGCTAATCTTGCCAATGAAAACAATCATTAAAGTAGTTGGCAATAACAGCCCGTTTTGTGAAGAATGAACCCTGATTCAATGAATCATGGAGCTGAGTTATTATCATTCTTGATGTCATTAAACTGTGTTTCATAGTGATAGTGAACAACCTTGGGCCCGATTCAGACTTAGGAAATGTAGTCCTAAAAAAAATAATTTCAAACACAATTCTCAATAGTTGATATTCAGACTTACCTTTATGCAGGTTCGTAACGGGCTTTTGCAGGAGTGGTTCTCTTGCGCAAGCTGAATAGATTTAATAGAACTACTGAAAACCCCTCTCACTTGTTGCCCAACATATTATCTCATAGAGTTTTCATTCAACAGGGTTTTCAATACATCTGTCTGGAAACATCCTTTTAAATACGATTGACCTTTTTAATTATAATTTTGTCAACATTCTAGAATACATTGAGAGAATCGGGTTCAGAATATATTAATCAATGAAGGAAATGCATCTAAATGTATTGCATATTCGTCTCAGTTTTCGGCACCAACAGGTAGATTTAATAAAATGCTCTGATTTTATAGACTATTTAGAAACATTTTAGGTTTAGGGAATGTATGTATGTATGTATGTATGTATGTATGTATGTATGTATGTATGTATGTATGTATGTATGTATGTATGTATGTATGTATGTATGTATGTATGTATGTATGTATGTATGTATGTATGTATGTATGTATGTATGTATGTGTGTGTGTGTGTGTGTGTGTGTGTGTGTGTGTGTGTGTGTGTGTGTGTGTGTGTGTGTGTGTGTGTGTGTGTGTGTGTGTGTGTGTGTGTGTGTGTGTGTGTATGTGTGTATGTATGTATGTGTGTATGTATGTATGTATGTATGTATGTATGTATGTATGTATGTATGTATGTATGTATGTATGTATGTATGTATGTATGTATGTATGTATGTATGTATGTATGTATGTATGTATGTATGTATGTATGTATGTATGTGTGTGTGTGTGTGTGTGTGTGTGTGTGTGTGTGTGTGTGTGTGTGTGTGTGTGTGTGTGTGTGTGTGTGTGTGTGTGTGTGTGTGTGTGTGTGTGTGTGTGTATGTGTGTATGTATGTATGTGTGTATGTATGTATGTATGTATGTATGTATGTATGTATGTATGTATGTATGTATGTATGTATGTATGTATGTATGTATGTATGTATGTATTTAAAAAACAAACATGTAAAGGCTTGGAGAGCCTTTTACGCTTGATATATATTGATGAATCAAAAATACAGTGGTTTGATTCTTCCTGAAAGTTGTTCAATCTATGAAAATATTGGGAGGTGTACATTTAAGGGAACAATAGTCCTAAAAAAGTCCTAAAAAGTCTTCCCTAAAAAATCCTCACTAATTAAATAACCTAACTAAATCTACCACTTACGGAAGTGTGATGACGGTGGTCCAGTCTTTGTGAACCGTGCTCCAGGTTTAACTAATTACATCTTATTTTACAATGACAGCCTAGGAACAGTGGGTTAACTGCCTTGTTCAGGGGCAGACTGACACATTTTTACCTTGTCAGCTCAAGGGATTCAATCTTGCAACCTTTACTAGTCCAACGCTCTAACCACAGGTAACCACGGCTACCTGCCGATCCACTAAAGGAACAACTACACAGACGTGACAGAGGAAAGAAACGAAAATGGAATAGAGTGATGGAAAATGTAAGCATTTTCACATTTAAGAAAACTAACACTAAAGTGACAGTTACGAACGTACTTACCGTATGTGGGTATTACTGATGGTGATTCACGTGAAACAAATTGTAAAACAAAACAGACGATAGCCCAGGTATATAAACTAAAACGTTCTGAAAAACACATACATGGACTCAGCAGGTTCAGCCCTACAGATATCCTATAGTTTGGAACTCCAAATTAAACAAACAATTACAATTCTGAATTAAACGGCAGATCCTTATAACCTATTTCACTGTGGAAAAGGGGTCACAATACGTACCGTGTTGATATGATCTTCAGTTTACTTCCACTGGTTTCGCATTAATCTCCAGGGATCATCAGGAAAATTCATCTAAAAACAACTGCTGTGTGTATTTACAAGTTCATTCAAGTTCAAGTTCATTCAAGAGTCCTCTTAAGGATCTCTGCAGATCGGTGTCCTACTTGCGGGACGGTTGAGCTAATGTGCGATAATGTAAGCATGAGGTTGTATACAACAACATTTCCCAGGACATAGACATATCTGATATGGGCAGAAAGCTTATATTCTTGTTAATCTAACTGCACTGTCCAATTTACAGTAGCTATTACAGTGAAATAATAACATGCTATTGTTTGAGGAGAGTTCACAGTTGTGAACTTGAAAAGTTATTAATAAACCAATATGGTACATTTGGGCAGTCCTGATGCAAAATTTTGAACAGAAATGGATCAGTCTAAAACTGTGCACAACACTGCTGCCATCTAGTGGCTAAAATCTAAATTGAGCCTGTACTGGAATAATACATTATAGCCTTCCTCTTGCATTTCAAAGATGATGGTACAAAAAAAAATAATAATAATAATCTTATTTGTAATGTGTTATATTCTCCTACATTAATTTCAAATTTCCACAAAACTTCAAAGTGTTTCCTTTCAAACGGTACCAATAATGTGCATATCCTTTCTTCAGGGCCTGATTTACAGGCAGTTAGATTTAGTTGTTGTTATTTTCGGAGATTTTTTTTTTAAGGGGCGGATCCTTTAAGAGGTTTTTAAGTTCAAGGTTCAGAATACGCTTAGAATGACAAGTGCATTGTAGGGGAATTCCGTTACATTTATGCTCATTTAACTCGGGTCGTAACCGCCCCCCTTGTGAATTAGATTTTTTTTTTTTTTTAACGGATTTAGCCTACATGTATTCAATTCACAATATCACCTGTGAATGGATCTTTAATTTAAGTCCATGACATCAACTGAGTAAATTAAATTATATTTATTCTACACGCATAAATAAATTTCATACAACAATATAAAGTAACAGTATATCACTTTTCTCAGTCAGTACATGAAACCATATGGCTGAATAACGTATTAAGAGACTATAGTCGTCACACAAAGTAGCAAGAAAACAACAGATATCTTTTCTCCCCTCCCCTCACGCTAAGGTTAGGACCTGAGGTTGTAAAGAGCTCAATAGAGGAGAGGAGAGGAGAGGAGAGGAGAGGAGAGGAGAGGAGAGGAGAGGAGAGGAGAGGAGAGGAGAGGAGAGGAGAGGAGAGGAGAGGAGAGGAGAGGAGAGGAGAGGAGAGGAGAGGAGAGGAGAGGAGAGGAGAGGAGAGGAGAGGGGAGGGGAGGAGAGCTGAGGGGAGGGGAGGGGAGGGGAGGAGAGTAGAGTAGAGTAGAGTAGAGTAGAGTAGAGTAGAGTAGAGTAGAGTAGAGTAGAGTAGAGTAGAGAAGAGTAGAGGAGAGTAGAGTAGAGTAGAGTAGAGTAGAGGAGAGGAGAGGAGAGCTGAGGGGAGGGGAGGGGAGGGGAGTGGAGTAGAGTAGAGTAGAGTAGAGTAGAGTAGAGTAGAGTAGAGTAGAGTAGAGTAGAGTAGAGTAGAGTAGAGTAGAGTAGAGTAGAGGAGAGGAGAGGAGAGGAGAGGAGAGGAGAGGAGAGGAGAGGAGAGGAGAGGAGAGGAGAGGAGAGGAGAGCTGAGGGGTGGTGAGGGGAGTGGAGGAGGAGGAGAGTAGAGTAGAGTAGAGTAGAGTAGAGTAGAGGAGAGGAGAGGAGAGGAGAGGAGAGGAGAGGAGAGGAGAGGAGAGGAGAGGAGAGGAGAGGGTGAAGGAGAGGAGGAGGAGGAGGAGGGAGAAGGAGAGGAGGAGGTGGGAGAAGGAGGAGGAGGAGTAAAGAGTAGTGTTTTGTCTCTTTTAGATACTGAACACGCTGTGGCTTGGATAGAGGCCTAGCCCTAGTGGAGTTAATCAGCCAGCCCTATGTTTGGGTCTAATCTCACAACACATTAACCCAGCTTCATAGTTCTCTCTTGACGAGCTGGCTCCCACAATAGGCCTTGCCTGCTCTTGATAGCCGTGTCAAAGCCTCATTCTCACTTTTATATATATTTTTTCAACCTCAAGACGGGCCACTGAATATCAACCGCCAGCGGGTGTAGGGACGGAACAAGTCCTTGCACATTCCTCTCCCTAATGATTTACCCCTCTCTCCTCTGTGTGGGGAAAGTGTGCACATCTTTATGGGGTGCTGAGCCACAACAGACACGGATAACACCTCTCAAAACATGTTTACAATGAGGAAGTGCTTCTTTGTGTCTTGAGAAAACAGAACTTTGTTTTGAACGTGTGTTGTGACATATTTAATCCTGAGAACACGTGCAGTTGTACAGCAAGTGAGTGTTGGCATGAGCACTGCGGTTTAGAACGAGTTGGATTTTAGAGAACTATTCTTATTTTCATTTGTCTCTCTTTCTCTATCCATTCCACCAGTCTTAAAGAAAATTTAAGTCCTGCCGGATAAGGCTTAATTTTGGCCCATGGTCTATAGGAGAAGGAGGACCTGAGTGGTAAAAAGCAAAGCTCCAGTTAAAATGATTAAGAAAGGCTGTATACAATGGATGGTAATCCTGCTGTTCTCTCTCTCTCTCTCTCTCTCTCTCTCTCTCTCTCTCTCTCTCTCTCTCTCTCTCTCTCTCTCTCTCTCTCATACATACCAGCCAACATATCCACAAAAATGCACACCTAAACTAGTTTTTTTTTTTACAAAGAATAATCTGTCAATCAATAATGCTTTCACTTTATATAATACAGAAACATCATTTGTAAGTCAAGCATTGAGGAAATCCGAGGTAATATAAAAAGCAATATTCATCCTCCATGCGCTTGTTGTGATTTAGTCATTCTGCTTCGTGAGAAAGACATTGTTCTTCATATTCTAGAATAAAGAGCAGTTTATATAAACCATGAATTGCAGAGAAGCCAATCTTCTGCTGTTTTGTGTAATTAATACAAAATTGAAGGTAGCCTAAGTCTTTTCAATAAAAGGGAGCGATAACACAGCTAGGACAACAACAACAGAAAAGGCTTTTGTTCTGATCTCTCCATCTCCAGTAGAAGCTTTCACGCATGGCATGATGGGCCTTCGATATAGACCAGCACAGCTGCGCTGATAACAAGGTGGAAAAAACAGAGCTGTCAAGCAGCGAGGCCTAGCCAGCCAGCGTGCCTGTCATGCCTTGCCTCTGATAGACTGAAGCCACGGCTATGACCATGAATGGCAGTACTGGAGAAAATAAAGAGAGAAAATGACCCTCGGAGATTAACTGTTTGTTCCGTATCAATACATGTAAGGTATGAATAAAGACGCCCCCCCCCCCCCCCCTTTAGACGGTGTGAACACAAGGGCAACTCCCTCTGACAGAATGACATATGCCACAGTATTATTGTGTTGGACTCATTCTTCCTTGTTCCCTTGATCCGAGTCGGAAGGGGGTGGGGGAGGGTGGGGGCTTTCCAAAATCGCTAAGCGGTACGGAATGACGGACGGACTCACCTGTGGCGTTGTATCCGTGTTAAACAAGGCTGTGGTCTTATCTTAATCTCTGCAGCGTCATTAGGTGGAGTTAAACGCAGCACGAACATGAACATGACAAGTAGGGACTTTCCACACTGGAGAGGATGACTAGAGGGACAAGAATGTACTACACGTTGTGAAAATATTGCTGTACGCTTGAGCTAATTGTGCACAAGATTGAAGCTATAGAAACCTTGATTTAACCTCATGTGAGCTGCTTTTATGACGTGTGTTGATACTATAAGATATTATAGTAGTATAATATTATTATGATTATTATTATATACTGTAATACTGTAATCTTTGTGTAAATTGAACAAGTAATGGCTTTCTACAAAGGGCACTTTAACATGATTACGCATCGCTGTAGAGTACACAGTTTAGCTGAGTCCACCAAACCTACGCCTCATTACCAGTCATTACCAGTCATGTTAATGGCATGTCATCAACTGTTCACCTCACAGAAGTAAACACACGTTCTGTCATGACGATGAGGCAGTAAGTGAAGAGTAAAATGTGATGTTTATCTCTGGGTGATGATGATGAATTAACTCAAAAAAAACAGCTGCACCATCGAGAGCATCCTGACCGGTTGCATCACCACCTAGTATGGCAACTGACCATAAGGCTCTACAGAGGGTAGTGCGTACGGCCGAGTACGTCCCTGGGGCCAAGCTTCCTGACATCCAGGACCTCTATACCAGGCGGTGTCAGAGGAAGGCCCCCCAAAAAATTCAAAGACTCCCGTCACCTAAGTCATAGACTGTTCTCTCTGCTACATCACGGCAAGCGCTACCGGAGCATCAAATCTAGGACCAGAACGTTCCCTAAAAGCTCACCCCGAATCCATAAGAACAATTTGTTTAAACATTGCTGCTCAGAGAACGTCGACTAACCTCCTGCACATTGACTCTGTACCAGTACCCCCTGTAAAGAGCCTCCACATTGACTCGGTACCTGTACCCCCTGTATATAGTCTCCACATTGACTCGGTACCTGTACCCCCTGTATAGAGCCTCCACATTGACTCGGTACCTGTACTCCTGCACATTGACTCGGTACCTGTACTCCTGCACATTGACTCGGTACCTGTACTCCTGCACATTGACTCGGTACCTGTACTCCTGCACATTGACTCGGTACCTGTACTCCTGCACATTGACTCGGTACCTGTACTCCTGCACATTGACTCGGTACCTGTACTCCTGCACATTGACTCGGTACCTGTACTCCTGCACATTGACTCGGTACCTGTACTCCTGCACATTGACTCGGTACCTGTACTCCTGCACATTGACTCGGTACCTGTACTCCTGCACATTGACTCGGTACCTGTACTCCTGCACATTGACTCGGTACCTGTACTCCTGCACATTGACTCGGTACCTGTACTCCTGCACATTGACTCGGTACCTGTACTCCTGCACATTGACTCGGTACCTGTACTCCTGCACATTGACTCGGTACCTGTACTCCTGCACATTGACTCGGTACCTGTACTCCTGCACATTGACTCGGTACCTGTACTCCTGCACATTGACTCGGTACCTGTACTCCTGCACATTGACTCGGTACCTGTACCCCCTGTATAGAGTCTCCACATTGACTCGGTACCTGTATCCCCTGTATAGAGTCTCCACATTGACTCGGTACCTGTACCCCCTGTAAAGAGCCTCCACATTGACTCGGTACCTGTACCCCCTGTAAAGAGCCTCCACATTGACTCGGTACCTGTACCCCCTGTAAAGAGCCTCCACATTGACTCGGTACCTGTACCCCCTGTAAAGAGCCTCCACATTGACTCGGTACCTGTACCCCCTGTATAGAGTCTCCACATTGACTCGGTACCTGTATCCCCTGTATAGAGCCTCCACATTGACTCGGTACCTGTACCCCCTGTAAAGAGCCTCCACATTGACTCGGTACCTGTACCCCCTGTATAGAGCCTCCACATTGACTCGGTACCTGTACCCCCTGTATAGAGTCTCCACATTGACTCGGTACCTGTACCCCCTGTATAGAGCCTCCACATTGACTCGGTACCTGTACCCCCTGTATAGAGTCTCCACATTGACTCGGTACCTGTATCCCCTGTATAGAGTCTCCACATTGACTCGGTACCTGTACCCCCTGTATAGAGCCTCCACATTGACTCGGTACCTGTACCCCCTGTATAGAGCCTCCACATTGACTCGGTACCTGTATCCCATGTATATAGCCTCCACATTGACTCGGTACCTGTACCCCCTGTAAAGAGCCTCCACATTGACTCGGTACCTGTACCCCCTGTAAAGAGCCTCCACATTGACTCGGTACCTGTACCCCCTGTAAAGAGCCTCCACATTGACTCGGTACCTGTACCCCCTGTAAAGAGCCTCCACATTGACTCGGTACCTGTACCCCCTGTATAGAGTCTCCACATTGACTCGGTACCTGTATCCCCTGTATAGAGCCTCCACATTGACTCGGTACCTGTACCCCCTGTAAAGAGCCTCCACATTGACTCGGTACCTGTACCCCCTGTATAGAGCCTCCACATTGACTCTGTACCTGTACCCCCTGTATAGAGTCTCCACATTGACTCGGTACCTGTACCCCCTGTATAGAGCCTCCACATTGACTCGGTACCTGTACCCCCTGTATAGAGTCTCCACATTGACTCGGTACCTGTACCCCCTGTATAGAGTCTCCACATTGACTCGGTACCTGTACCCCCTGTATAGAGCCTCCACATTGACTCGGTACCTGTACCCCCTGTATAGAGTCTCCACATTGACTCGGTACCTGTATCCCCTGTATAGAGTCTCCACATTGACTCGGTACCTGTACCCCCTGTATAGAGCCTCCACATTGACTCGGTACCTGTACCCCCTGTAAAGAGCCTCCACATTGACTCGGTACCTGTACCCCCTGTAAAGAGCCTCCACATTGACTCGGTACCTGTACCCCCTGTAAAGAGCCTCCACATTGACTCGGTACCTGTATCCCCTGTAAAGAGCCTCCACATTGACTCGGTACCTGTACCCCCTGTATAGAGTCTCCACATTGACTCGGTACCTGTACCCCCTGTATAGAGCCTCCACATTGACTCGGTACCTGTACCCCCTGTATAGAGCCTCCACATTGACTCGGTACCTGTACCCCCTGTATAGAGTCTCCACATTGACTCGGTACCTGTACCCCCTGTATAGAGCCTCCACATTGACTCGGTACCTGTACCCCCTGTAAAGAGCCTCCACATTGACTCGGTACCTGTACCCCCTGTATAGAGTCTCCACATTGACTCGGTACCTGTATCCCCTGTAAAGAGCCTCCACATTGACTCGGTACCTGTACCCCCTGTATAGAGCCTCCACATTGACTCGGTACCTGTACCCCCTGTATAGAGCCTCCACATTGACTCGGTACCTGTATCCCCTGTATATAGCCTCCACATTGACTCGGTACCTGTACCCCCTGTATAGAGCCTCCACATTGACTCGGTACCTGTACCCCCTGTATAGAGCCTCCACATTGACTCGGTACCTGTACCCCCTGTATAGAGCCTCCACATTGACTCGGTACCTGTATCCCCTGTATAGAGTCTCGTTATTGTTATTTTATTGTGTTACTTTTTCATTGATTTGGTATGTTTTACTTAAGTTTATTTAGTAAATATTCTATTAAGTACTTGTTGAACTGCATTGTTGTTTAAAGGGGTTGGAAGTAAGCATTTCACTGTGAGGTCTACTACACCTGTTGTTGGAAGTAAGCATTTCACTGTGAGGTCTACTACACCTGTTGTATTCAGCATTTCACTGTGAGGTCTACTACACCTGTTGTATTCAGCATTTCACTGTGAGGTCTACTACACCTGTTGTATTCAGCATTTCACTGTGAGGTCTACTACACCTGTTGTTGGAAGTAAGCATTTCACTGTGAGGTCTACTACACCTGTTGTATTCAGCATTTCACTGTGAGGTCTACTACACCTGTTGTATTCAGCATTTCACTGTGAGGTCTACTACACCTGTTGTATTCAGCATTTCACTGTGAGGTCTACTACACCTGTTGTATTCAGCATTTCACCGTAAGGTCTACTACACCTGTTGTATTCAGCATTTCACTGTGAGGTCTACTACACCTGTTGTATTCAGCATTTCACTGTGAGGTCTACTACACCTGTTGTATTCAGCATTTCACTGTGAGGTCTACTACACCTGTTGTATTCAGCATTTCACTGTGAGGTCTACTACACCTGTTGTATTCAGCATTTCACTGTGAGGTCTACTACACCTGTTGTATTCTGCACATGTGACAAATAAAATGTGATTCGATTTTATTTGATATATTAACTCAGATAGGGGTTGTTCACGTCAGTGTTCTACAGAACAGTAATTCCTCTACTTATTGTTTTTCCACTGTGTCAGGATAAAGATGTGTCACTGTTTGCAAGCAGTCTTCTTCTATTTCTCTGTGTGATATCTGCCTTCTCAAGAGGCGTCTGTGCAGCTCCTCTAAGGCTGATAAGAAACTAATTATTCTCTTCTATCTTCCCCAGGAGATGAAGGGATTTTACTGTTATTATTATTATTATTATTATGTTGGGTCCTATATGCAGTAGTAACACTTGGAAAGTGCATTAAGATCTGCTATTATGCGAGAAACCATTTGTCACAGCCATCCAAAAGTGGTGCTGTTGATGATTCTCATCAGCTTTAGTTAAATCCATGAATACACTGGCTGGCTTGATAAAGGTGTCCACAACGTGTTACTTAGTTAAAACCTTAACGCTACATTATCTACATGATGTCTGATCTGACATACAAATGAGCTTTAGTCATTCAGACATGGAGAGGTTACTCTACCCTAGAAAGTTTACTCTACCATGGAGAGGTTACTCTACCCTAGAAAGATTACTCTACCATGGAGAGGTTACTCTACCCTGGAGAGGTTACCCTACCCTGGAGAGGTTACTCTACCCTGGAGAGGTTACTTCACCCTGGAGTTGTTACTCTACCCTGGAGAGGTTACTTCACCCTGGAGAGAATACTTGACCCTGGAGAGATGACTTTACCCTGGAGAGGTTACTCTACCCTGGAGAGGTTACTTTACACTGGAGAGGTTACTCTACCCTGGAGAGGTTACTCTACCCTGGTGAGGTTGCTTCACCCTGGAGAGGTTACTCTACCCTGGAGAGGTTACTCTACCCTGGAGAGGTTACTTCACCCTGGAGAGATTACTTCAACCTGGAGAGGTTTCTATACCCTGGAGAGGTTACTCTACCCTAGAGAGGTTACTCTACCCTGGAGAGGTTACTTCACCCTGGAGAGGTTACTCTACCCTAGAGAGGTTACTCTACCCTGGAGAGGTTACTTTATCTTGGAGAGGTTACTCTACCCTGGAGAGTTTACTCTACCCTGAAGAGGTTACTCTACCCTGGAGAGGTTACTCTACCCTAGAGAGGGTACTCTACCCTGGAGAGGTTACTCTACCCTGGAGAGGTTACTTCACCCTGGAGAGGTTACTTCAACCTGGAGAGGTTACTATACCCTGGAGAGGTTACTCTATCCTGGAGGGCGTACTCTATCCTGGAGAGGTTACTCTATCCTGGTGAGATTACTCTATCCTGGAGAGGTTACTCTACCCTGGAGAGGTTACTCTACCCGTGGGAGGTTACTCTACCCTTGGGAGGTTACTCTACCCTGGAGAGATTACTCTACCCTGGAGAGGTTACTTTACCCTGGAGAGGTTACTCTACCCTAGAGAGGTTACTCTACACTGGAGAGGTTACTCTACCCTGGAGAGGTTACTTTACCTATGAGTCCAAAAACCCAGCCAGAGCAAGTACATTCTGTTTAGAGTGGTTGTCAGTTATCTGTCATGTCACAGAGCTCCTGTGAGGTGAATTATGCATTGACATGTCGGCCTTGTGTTTGTGTGCGTGCATGAGTTTGTGAAAAATAAGTAAGGGTTGGTGGTTAAATCATCAGGGGTACGGTAAATTCCATCAAAGGGCATGGCCCTATTTTCTCTTCTCCAAAAAGACATTTACTCTTTATATTCTCCTCCCCAGCCATCCCGTCTCACCTAACGACTCCCATCCTCTCCGCTGAGTCTGTCAGTCAGTCCAGGGCCATATTAAAGAGGGATGCACAAGTCAGTTCAAGTCCAATGCCCACGTGTAAACAATGAGACTGGCTCTTTCATCTCCTTCCCTCCCCCTCCACATGACATAAACCCCCCCCCCCCTTCCCTCCCCAAAGCCAGGCTGCCAGACGGGAGAGGTGGAGGGAGGGGAGGGGAGGGGAGGGGAGAGGTAGGGAACAAAACCAAAAAGACATACTTCCTTCATGTGTTAAACTTTTTCTCAGGACTTCTAAGGTGCAGAATGGAGGTGCAGGGGGAGGGAGAAGGGGGTGGAGGGTGGAGGGAGAAGGGGTGGAGGTATGGTGGGAGAAGGGGGTGGAGGGTGGAGGGAGAAGGGGTGGAGGGTGGAGGGAGAAGGGGTGGAGGGTGGAGGGAGAAGGGGGTGGAGGGTGGAGGGAGAAGGGGGTGGAGGGTGGAGGGAGAAGGGGTGGGGGGAGGGAGAAGGGGGTGGAGGTATGAAGGGAGAAGGGGCGGAGGGTGGAGGGAGAAGGGGGTGGAGGTATGGAGGGAGAAGGGGGTGGAGGTATGGAGGGAGAAGGGGTGGAGGGTGGAGGGAGAAGGGGTGGAGGGTGGAGGGAGAAGGGGTGGAGGGTGGAGGGAGAAGGGGGTGGAGGGTGGAGGGAGAAGGGGGTGGAGGGTGGAGGGAGAAGGGGGAGGGAGAAGGGGGTGAGGGTGGAGGGAGAAGGGGCGGAGGGTGGAGGGAGAAGGGAAAGGAGGGTGGAGGGTGGAGGGAGAAGGGGGTGGAGGGTGGAGGGAGAAGGGGTGGAGGTATGGAAGGAGAAGGGGTGGAGGGAGAAGGGGTGGAGGGTGGAGGGAGAAGGGGAAGGAGGGTGGAGGGTGGAGGGAGAAGGGGGTGGAGGTATGGAGGAAGAAGGGGTGGAGGGTGGAGGGAGAAGGGGTGGAGGTATGGAGGGAGGGGAGGAGGTATGGAGGGAGGGGTGGAGGGTGGAGGGAGAAGGGGTGGAGGGTGGAGGGAGAAGGGGTGGAGGTATGGAGGGAGAAGTGGTGGAGGGTGGAGGGAGAAGGGGTGGAGGGTGGAGGGTGGAGGGAGAAGGGGTGGAGGTATGGAGGGAGAAGGGGTGGAGGGTGGAGGGAGAAGGGGAAGGAGGGTGGAGGGTGGAGGGAGAAGGGGTGGAGGTATGGAGGAAGAAGGGGTGGAGGGTGGAGGGAGAAGGGGGAGGGAGAAGGGGGTGAGGGTGGAGGGAGAAGGGGTGGAGGGTGGAGGGAGAAGGGGAAGGAGGGTGGAGGGTGGAGGGAGAAGGGGTGGAGGTATGGAGGAAGAAGGGGTGGAGGGTGGAGGGAGAAGGGGTGGAGGTATGGAGGGAGGGGAGGAGGTATGGAGGGAGGGGTGGAGGGTGGAGGGAGAAGGGGTGGAGGGTGGAGGGAGAAGGGGTGGAGGGTGGAGGGAGAAGGGGTGGAGGTATGGAGGGAGAGGCAGAATATTATCAGATGGGCAGGAAATTGTCATTGTTGACATGGTAATCGGCAACATGCAATAAAACTGCAGGATTTTTTTTTTTTCAATTGCCAGAGTTCTAGAGAAACATAAAACAACGATGAAGTAGTTGTACTGTGTACCCTTTGAGAGAAACGGTGAACATGTGAATGAACTCCGGTATCAATATATCCAGGCAAGATGTCTGTTCAATAACCAAACCGGCTACATACACAGCTATGGATAATGGAAAGTACTGTAAAACTGTGGACTTCCTGTATTTTTGAGAGTAATGGAGATGGAAGCCAGGCAAACTGTACATACATTAATCTTTGTGGATGAAGCTGGATTCAACCTGGCAAAAACACGGCGCAGGGGAAGAAATGTGATTGGACACAGAGCAACCGTGGATGTCCCAGGCCAGAGAGGAGCTAACATCACAATGTGATTGGACACAGAGCAACTGTGGATGTCCCAGGCCAGAGAGGAGCTAACATCACAATGTGTGCAGCACTGCCCAATGATGGTTTACTGTTACACAAACCACTCATTGGCCCCTACAATACAGAGAGACTAACTTATTTTCGACTTATTTTCGATTTTCGACATAATCGACTTGTGCCAGTGGAGGAGAGGGGCAAGAAACTCCCCTACCTTTGTTGTTGTGTGGGATAATGTGGCATTCCACCACTCTACTGCACTACCTTTGTTGTTGTGTGGGATAATGTGGTATTCCTCCACTCTACTGCACTACCTTTGTTGTTGTGTGGGATAATGTGGCATTCCTCCACTCTACTGCACTACCTTTGTTGTTGTGTGGGATAATGTGGCATTCCTCCACTCTACTGCACTACCTTTGTTGTTGTGTGGGATAATGTGGCATTCCACCACTCTGCTGCACTACCTTTGTTGTTGTGTGGGATAATGTGGCATTCCACCACTCTGCTGCAGTCACAGACTGGTTTGCCAAGGTGTGGAGACACTTCTCCTGAAGACTGCCAAGGTGTAGAGACACCTCCTGAAGACTGCCAGGGTGTAGAGACACCTCCTGAAGACTGCCAGGGTGTAGAGATACCTCCTGAAGACTGCCAAGGTGTGGAGACACTTCTCCTGAAGACTGCCAAGGTGTAGAGACACCTCCTGAAGACTGCCAGGGTGTAGAGACACCTCCTGAAGACTGCCAGGGTGTAGAGACACCTCCTGAAGACTGCCAGGGTTGGATTAGACATTCCAGAAGATACTTTCCACGATGCATCGCCAGAGAAGATGTAAGATGTGACGTTGATGAGAACTTGTGGCCAAATGCAGGAGAGAGGGAGAACTAGAACCCTCACAGTACTGTACAGTATGAGTGATTATACTATACAGGTTGATGAGAACTAGAACCCTCACAGTACTGTACAGTATGAGTGATTATACTATACATGTTAATGAGAACTAGAACCCTCACAGGACTGTACAGTATGAGTGATTATACTATACATGTTGATGAGAACTAGAACCCTCACAGGACTGTACAGTATGAGTGATTATACTATACATGAGAACTAGAACCCTCACAGGACTGTACAGTATGAGTGATTATACTATACATGAGAACTAGAACCCTCACAGGACTGTACAGTATGAGTGATTATACTATACATGAGAACTAGAACCCTCACAGTACTGTACAGTATGAGTGATTATACTATACATGTTGATGAGAACTAGAACCCTCACAGTACTGTACAGTATGAGTGATTATACTATACATGTTGATGAGAACTAGAACCCTCACAGTACTGTACAGTAGGAGTGTTATACTATACATGTTGATGAGAACTAGAACCCTCACAGTACTGTACAGTAGGAGTGTTATACTATACATGAGAACTAGAACCCTCACAGGACTGTACAGTAGGAGTGTTATACTATACATGTTGATGAGAACTAGAACCCTCACAGTACTGTACAGTAGGAGTGTTATACTATACATGTTGATGAGAACTAGAACCCTCACAGTACTGTACAGTAGGAGTGTTATACTATACATGTTGATGAGAACTAGAACCCTCACAGTACTGTACAGTAGGAGTGTTATACTATACATGAGAACTAGAACCCTCACAGTACTGTACAGTATGAGTGATTATACTATACATGAGAACTAGAACCCTCACAGTACTGTACAGTATGAGTGATTATACTATACATGAGAACTAGAACCCTCACAGTACTGTACAGTATGAGTGATTATACTATACATGAGAACTAGAACCCTCAGAGTACTGTACAGTATGAGTGATTATACTATACATGTTGATGAGAACTAGAACCCTCACAGTACTATACAGTAGGAGTGTTATACTATACATGAGAACTAGAACCCTCACAGTACGATACAGTAGGAGTGTTATACTATACATGAGAACTAGAACCCTCACAGTACTATACAGTAGGAGTGTTATACTATACATGTTGATGAGAACTAGAACCCTCACAGGACTGTACAGTATGAGTGATTATACTATACATGAGAACTAGAACCCTCACAGGACTGTACAGTATGAGTGATTATACTATACATGAGAACTAGAACCCTCACAGGACTGTACAGTATGAGTGATTATACTATACATGAGAACTAGAACCCTCACAGGACTGTACAGTATGAGTGATTATACTATACATGAGAACTAGAACCCTCACAGGACTGTACAGTATGAGTGATTATACTATACATGAGAACTAGAACCCTCACAGTACTGTACAGTATGAGTGATTATACTATACATGTTGATGAGAACTAGAACCCTCACAGTACTATACAGTATGAGTGATTATACTATACATGTTGATGAGAACTAGAACCCTCACAGTACTGTACAGTAGGAGTGTTATACTATACATGTTGATGAGAACTAGAACCCTCACAGTACTATACAGTATGAGTGATTATACTATACATGTTGATGAGAACTAGAACCCTCACAGGACTGTACAGTAGGAGTGTTATACTATACATGTTGATGAGAACTAGAACCCTCACAGTACTGTACAGTAGGAGTGTTATACTATACATGTTGATGAGAACTAGAACCCTCACAGTACTGTACAGTAGGAGTGTTATACTATACATGTTGATGAGAACTAGAACCCTCACAGTACTGTACAGTAGGAGTGTTATACTATACATGTTGATGAGAACTAGAACCCTCACAGTACTGTACAGTAGGAGTGTTATACTATACATGTTGATGAGAACTAGAACCCTCACAGTACTGTACAGTAGGAGTGATTATACTATACATGTTGATGAGAACTAGAACCCTCACAGTACTGTACAGTAGGAGTGATATACTATACATGTTAATGAGAACTAGAACCCTCACAGTACTGTACAGTAGGAGTGTTATACTATACATGTTGATGAGAACTAGAACCCTCACAGTACTGTACAGTAGGAGTGTTATACTATACATGTTGATGAGAACTAGAACCCTCACAGTACTGTACAGTAGGAGTGTTATACTATACATGTTGATGAGAACTAGAACCCTCACAGTACTGTACAGTAGGAGTGTTATACTATACATGTTGATGAGAACTAGAACCCTCACAGTACTGTACAGTAGGAGTGTTATACTAGACATGTTGATGAGAACTAGAACCCTCACAGTACTGTACAGTAGGAGTGTTATACTATACATGTTGATGAGAACTAGAACCCTCACAGTACTGTACAGTAGGAGTGTTTATACTATACATGAGAACTAGAACCCTCACAGTACTGTACAGTAGGAGTGTTATACTATACATGAGAACTAGAACCCTCACAGTACTGTACAGTAGGAGTGTTATACTATACATGAGAACTAGAACCCTCACAGTACTGTACAGTAGGAGTGATATACTATACATGTTGATGAGAACTAGAACCCTCACAGTACTGTACAGTAGGAGTGTTATACTATACATGTTGATGAGAACTAGAACCCTCACAGTACTGTACAGTAGGAGTGTTATACTATACATGTTGATGAGAACTAGAACCCTCACAGTACTGTACAGTAGGAGTGTTATACTATACATGTTGATGAGAACTAGAACCCTCACAGTACTGTACAGTAGGAGTGATATACTATACATGTTGATGAGAACTAGAACCCTCACAGTACTGTACAGTAGGAGTGATTATACTATACATGTTGATGAGAACTATAACCCTCACAGTACTGTACAGTAGGAGTGATTATACTATACATGTTGATGAGAACTAGAACCCTCACAGTACTGTACAGTATGAGTGATTATACTATACATGAGAACTAGAACCCTCACAGTACTGTACAGTAGGAGTGTTATACTATACATGTTGATGAGAACTAGAACCCTCACAGTACTGTACAGTAGGAGTGATTATACTATACATGTTGATGAGAACTATAACCCTCACAGTACTGTACAGTAGGAGTGATTATACTATACATGTTGATGAGAACTAGAACCCTCACAGTACTGTACAGTATGAGTGATTATACTATACATGAGAACTAGAACCCTCACAGTACTGTACAGTAGGAGTGTTATACTATACATGTTGATGAGAACTAGAACCCTCACAGTACTGTACAGTAGGAGTGTTATACTATACATGTTGATGAGAACTAGAACCCTCACAGTACTGTACAGTAGGAGTGTTATACTATACATGTTGATGAGAACCAGAACCCTCACAGTACTGTACAGTAGGAGTGTTATACTATACATGAGAACTAGAACCCTCACAGTACTGTACAGTAGGAGTGTTATACTATACATGAGAACTAGAACCCTCACAGTACTGTACAGTAGGAGTGTTATACTATACATGAGAACTAGAACCCTCACAGTACTGTACAGTAGGAGTGTTATACTATACATGTTGATGAGAACCAGAACCCTCACAGTACTGTACAGTAGGAGTGTTATACTATACATGAGAACTAGAACCCTCACAGTACTGTACAGTAGGAGTGTTATACTATACATGAGAACTAGAACCCTCACAGTACTGTACAGTAGGAGTGTTATACTATACATGAGAACTAGAACCCTCACAGTACTCTACAGTATGAGTGATTATACTATACATGAGAACTAGAACCCTCACAGTACTGTACAGTAGGAGTGTTATACTATACATGTTGATGAGAACTAGAACCCTCACAGTACTGTACAGTAGGAGTGTTATACTATACATGAGAACTAGAACCCTCACAGTACTGTACAGTAGGAGTGTTATACTATACATGAGAACTAGAACCCTCACAGGACTGTACAGTAGGAGTGTTATACTATACATGAGAACTAGAACCCTCACAGTACTGTACAGTAGGAGTGTTATACTATACATGTTGATGAGAACTAGAACCCTCACAGTACTGTACAGTAGGAGTGTTATACTATACATGAGAACTAGAACCCTCACAGTACTGTACAGTAGGAGTGTTATACTATACATGAGAACTAGAACCCTCACAGTACTGTACAGTAGGAGTGTTATACTATACATGTTGATGAGAACTAGAACCCTCACAGTACTGTACAGTATGAGTGATTATACTATACATGTTGATGAGAACTAGAACCCTCACAGTACTGTACAGTAGGAGTGTTATACTATACATGAGAACTAGAACCCTCACAGTACTGTACAGTAGGAGTGTTATACTATACATGAGAACTAGAACCCTCACAGTACTGTACAGTATGAGTGATTATACTATTCATGTTGATGAGAACTACAACCCTCACAGTACTGTACAGTAGGAGTGTTATACTATACATGAGAACTAGAACCCTCACAGTACTGTACAGTAGGAGTGTTATACTATACATGAGAACTAGAACCCTCACAGTACTGTACAGTAGGAGTGTTATACTATACATGAGAACTAGAACCCTCACAGGACTGTACAGTAGGAGTGTTATACTATACATGAGAACTAGAACCCTCACAGTACTGTACAGTAGGAGTGTTATACTATACATGTTGATGAGAACTAGAACCCTCACAGTACTGTACAGTAGGAGTGTTATACTATACATGAGAACTAGAACCCTCACAGTACTGTACAGTAGGAGTGTTATACTATACATGAGAACTAGAACCCTCACAGTACTGTACAGTAGGAGTGTTATACTATACATGAGAACTAGAACCCTCACAGTACTGTACAGTAGGAGTGTTATACTATACATGTTGATGAGAACCAGAACCCTCACAGTACTGTACAGTAGGAGTGTTATACTATACATGAGAACTAGAACCCTCACAGTACTGTACAGTAGGAGTGTTATACTATACATGAGAACTAGAACCCTCACAGTACTGTACAGTAGGAGTGTTATACTATACATGAGAACTAGAACCCTCACAGTACTCTACAGTATGAGTGATTATACTATACATGAGAACTAGAACCCTCACAGTACTGTACAGTAGGAGTGTTATACTATACATGTTGATGAGAACTAGAACCCTCACAGTACTGTACAGTAGGAGTGTTATACTATACATGAGAACTAGAACCCTCACAGTACTGTACAGTAGGAGTGTTATACTATACATGAGAACTAGAACCCTCACAGGACTGTACAGTAGGAGTGTTATACTATACATGAGAACTAGAACCCTCACAGTACTGTACAGTAGGAGTGTTATACTATACATGTTGATGAGAACTAGAACCCTCACAGTACTGTACAGTAGGAGTGTTATACTATACATGAGAACTAGAACCCTCACAGTACTGTACAGTAGGAGTGTTATACTATACATGAGAACTAGAACCCTCACAGTACTGTACAGTAGGAGTGTTATACTATACATGTTGATGAGAACTAGAACCCTCACAGTACTGTACAGTATGAGTGATTATACTATACATGTTGATGAGAACTAGAACCCTCACAGTACTGTACAGTAGGAGTGTTATACTATACATGAGAACTAGAACCCTCACAGTACTGTACAGTAGGAGTGTTATACTATACATGAGAACTAGAACCCTCACAGTACTGTACAGTATGAGTGATTATACTATTCATGTTGATGAGAACTACAACCCTCACAGTACTGTACAGTAGGAGTGTTATACTATACATGAGAACTAGAACCCTCACAGTACTGTACAGTAGGAGTGTTATACTATACATGAGAACTAGAACCCTCACAGTACTGTACAGTAGGAGTGTTATACTATACATGAGAACTAGAACCCTCACAGGACTGTACAGTAGGAGTGTTATACTATACATGAGAACTAGAACCCTCACAGTACTGTACAGTAGGAGTGTTATACTATACATGTTGATGAGAACTAGAACCCTCACAGTACTGTACAGTAGGAGTGTTATACTATACATGAGAACTAGAACCCTCACAGTACTGTACAGTAGGAGTGTTATACTATACATGAGAACTAGAACCCTCACAGTACTGTACAGTAGGAGTGTTATACTATACATGTTGATGAGAACTAGAACCCTCACAGTACTGTACAGTATGAGTGATTATACTATACATGTTGATGAGAACTAGAACCCTCACAGTACTGTACAGTAGGAGTGTTATACTATACATGAGAACTAGAACCCTCACAGTACTGTACAGTAGGAGTGTTATACTATACATGAGAACTAGAACCCTCACAGTACTGTACAGTATGAGTGATTATACTATACATGAGAACTAGAACCCTCACAGTACTGTACAGTAGGAGTGATTATACTATACATGTTGATGAGAACTAGAACCCTCACAGTACTGTACAGTAGGAGTGTTATACTATACATGAGAACTAGAACCCTCACAGTACTGTACAGTATGAGTGATTATACTATACATGTTGATGAGAACTAGAACCCTCACAGTACTGTACAGTAGGAGTGTTATACTATACATGTTGATGAGAACTAGAACCCTCACAGTACTGTACAGTAGGAGTGTTATACTATACATGAGAACTAGAACCCTCACAGTACTGTACAGTATGAGTGATTATACTATACATGAGAACTAGAACCCTCACAGTACTGTACAGTAGGAGTGATTATACTATACATGAGAACTAGAACCCTCACAGTACTGTACAGTAGGAGTGTTATACTATACATGTTGATGAGAACTAGAACCCTCACAGTACTGTACAGTATGAGTGATTATACTATACATGAGAACTAGAACCCTCACAGTACTGTACAGTAGGAGTGATTATACTATACATGAGAACTAGAACCCTCACAGTACTGTACAGTAGGAGTGTTATACTATACATGTTGATGAGAACTAGAACCCTCACAGTACTGTACAGTAGGAGTGTTATACTATACATGTTGATGAGAACTAGAACCCTCACAGTACTGTACAGTAGGAGTGTTATACTATACATGTTGATGAGAACTAGAACCCTCACAGTACTGTACAGTAGGAGTGTTATACTATACATGAGAACTAGAACCCTCACAGTACTGTACAGTATGAGTGATTATACTATACATGAGAACTAGAACCCTCACAGTACTGTACAGTATGAGTGATTATACTATACATGAGAACTAGAACCCTCACAGTACTGTACAGTAGGAGTGTTATACTATACATGAGAACTAGAACCCTCACAGGACTGTACAGTAGGAGTGTTATATAGAACCCTCACAGTACTGTACAGTAGGAGTGTTATACTATACATGAGAACTAGAACCCTCACAGGACTGTACAGTAGGAGTGTTATATAGAACCCTCACAGTACTGTACAGTAGGAGTGTTATATAGAACCCTCACAGTACTGTACAGTAGGAGTGTTATACTAGACATGTTGATGAGAACTAGAACCCTCACAGTACTGTACAGTAGGAGTGTTATATAGAACCCTCACAGTACAGTAGGAGTGTTATACTGTACAGTAGGAGTGTTATACTGTACAGTAGGAGTGTTATACTGTACAGTAGGAGTGTTATACTGTACAGTAGGAGTGTTATACTGTACAGTAGGAGTGTTATACTGTACAGTAGGAGTGTTATACTGTACATGAGAACTAGAACCCTCACAGTACTGTACAGTAGGAGTGTTATACTATACATGTTGATGAGAACTAGAACCCTCACAGTACTGTACAGTAGGAGTGTTATACTATACATGAGAACTAGAACCCTCACAGTACTGTACAGTAGGAGTGTTATACTATACATGAGAACTAGAACCCTCACAGTACTGTACAGTAGGAGTGTTATACTATACATGTTGATGAGAACTAGAACCCTCACAGTACTGTACAGTATGAGTGATTATACTATACATGTTGATGAGAACTAGAACCCTCACAGTACTGTACAGTAGGAGTGTTATACTATACATGAGAACTAGAACCCTCACAGTACTGTACAGTAGGAGTGTTATACTATACATGAGAACTAGAACCCTCACAGTACTGTACAGTATGAGTGATTATACTATACATGAGAACTAGAACCCTCACAGTACTGTACAGTAGGAGTGATTATACTATACATGTTGATGAGAACTAGAACCCTCACAGTACTGTACAGTAGGAGTGTTATACTATACATGAGAACTAGAACCCTCACAGTACTGTACAGTATGAGTGATTATACTATACATGTTGATGAGAACTAGAACCCTCACAGTACTGTACAGTAGGAGTGTTATACTATACATGTTGATGAGAACTAGAACCCTCACAGTACTGTACAGTAGGAGTGTTATACTATACATGAGAACTAGAACCCTCACAGTACTGTACAGTATGAGTGATTATACTATACATGAGAACTAGAACCCTCACAGTACTGTACAGTAGGAGTGATTATACTATACATGAGAACTAGAACCCTCACAGTACTGTACAGTAGGAGTGTTATACTATACATGTTGATGAGAACTAGAACCCTCACAGTACTGTACAGTATGAGTGATTATACTATACATGAGAACTAGAACCCTCACAGTACTGTACAGTAGGAGTGATTATACTATACATGAGAACTAGAACCCTCACAGTACTGTACAGTAGGAGTGTTATACTATACATGTTGATGAGAACTAGAACCCTCACAGTACTGTACAGTAGGAGTGTTATACTATACATGTTGATGAGAACTAGAACCCTCACAGTACTGTACAGTAGGAGTGTTATACTATACATGTTGATGAGAACTAGAACCCTCACAGTACTGTACAGTAGGAGTGTTATACTATACATGAGAACTAGAACCCTCACAGTACTGTACAGTATGAGTGATTATACTATACATGAGAACTAGAACCCTCACAGTACTGTACAGTATGAGTGATTATACTATACATGAGAACTAGAACCCTCACAGTACTGTACAGTAGGAGTGTTATACTATACATGAGAACTAGAACCCTCACAGGACTGTACAGTAGGAGTGTTATATAGAACCCTCACAGTACTGTACAGTAGGAGTGTTATATAGAACCCTCACAGTACTGTACAGTAGGAGTGTTATACTAGACATGTTGATGAGAACTAGAACCCTCACAGTACTGTACAGTAGGAGTGTTATATAGAACCCTCACAGTACTGTACAGTAGGAGTGTTATACTGTACAGTAGGAGTGTTATACTGTACAGTAGGAGTGTTATACTGTACAGTAGGAGTGTTATACTGTACAGTAGGAGTGTTATACTGTACAGTAGGAGTGTTATACTGTACAGTAGGAGTGTTATACTGTACAGTAGGAGTGTTATACTGTACAGTAGGAGTGTTATACTGTACAGTAGGAGTGTTATACTGTACAGTAGGAGTGATATATAGAACCCTCACAGTACTGTACAGTAGGAGTGTTATACTGTACAGTAGGAGTGTTATACTGTACAGTAGGAGTGTTATACTGTACAGTAGGAGTGTTATACTGTACAGTAGGAGTGTTATACTGTACAGTAGGAGTGATATATAGAACCCTCACAGTACTGTACAGTAGGAGTGTTATACTGTACAGTAGGAGTGATATATAGAACCCTCACAGTACTGTACAGTAGGAGTGTTATACTGTACAGTAGGAGTGTTATACTGTACAGTAGGAGTGTTATACTGTACAGTAGGAGTGATATATAGAACCCTCACAGTACTGTACAGTAGGAGTGTTATACTGTACAGTAGGAGTGTTATACTGTACAGTAGGAGTGTTATACTGTACAGTAGGAGTGTTATACTGTACAGTAGGAGTGTTATACTGTACAGTAGGAGTGATATACTGTACAGTAGGAGTGTTATACTGTACAGTAGGAGTGATATACTGTACAGTAGGAGTGTTATACTGTACAGTAGGAGTGTTATACTGTACAGTAGGAGTGATATACTGTACAGTAGGAGTGTTATACTGTACAGTAGGAGTGTTATACTGTACAGTAGGAGTGTTATACTGTACAGTAGGAGTGTTATACTGTACAGTAGGAGTGATATACTGTACAGTAGGAGTGTTATACTGTACAGTAGGAGTGTTATACTGTACAGTAGGAGTGTTATACTGTACAGTAGGAGTGTTATACTGTACAGTAGGAGTGATATACTGTACAGTAGGAGTGTTATACTGTACAGTAGGAGTGTTATACTGTACAGTAGGAGTGTTATACTGTACAGTAGGAGTGTTATACTGTACAGTAGGAGTGTTATACTGTACAGTAGGAGTGTTATACTGTACAGTAGGAGTGATATATAGAACCCTCACAGTACTGTACAGTAGGAGTGTTATACTGTACAGTAGGAGTGTTATACTGTACAGTAGGAGTGTTATACTGTACAGTAGGAGTGATATACTGTACAGTAGGAGTGTTATACTGTACAGTAGGAGTGTTATACTGTACAGTAGGAGTGTTATACTGTACAGTAGGAGTGTTATACTGTACAGTAGGAGTGTTATACTGTACAGTAGGAGTGTTATACTGTACAGTAGGAGTGTTATACTGTACAGTAGGAGTGATATACTGTACAGTAGGAGTGTTATACTGTACAGTAGGAGTGTTATACTGTACAGTAGGAGTGTTATACTGTACAGTAGGAGTGTTATACTGTACAGTAGGAGTGTTATACTGTACAGTAGGAGTGTTATACTGTACAGTAGGAGTGTTATACTGTACAGTAGGAGTGATATATAGAACCCTCACAGTACTGTACAGTAGGAGTGTTATACTGTACAGTAGGAGTGTTATACTGTACAGTAGGAGTGTTATACTGTACAGTAGGAGTGATATACTGTACAGTAGGAGTGTTATACTGTACAGTAGGAGTGTTATACTGTACAGTAGGAGTGTTATACTGTACAGTAGGAGTGTTATACTGTACAGTAGGAGTGTTATACTGTACAGTAGGAGTGTTATACTGTACAGTAGGAGTGTTATACTGTACAGTAGGAGTGTTATACTGTACAGTAGGAGTGATATATAGAACCCTCACAGTACTGTACAGTAGGAGTGTTATACTGTACAGTAGGAGTGTTATACTGTACAGTAGGAGTGTTATACTGTACAGTAGGAGTGATATATAGAACCCTCACAGTACTGTACAGTAGGAGTGTTATATAGAACCCTCACAGTACTGTACAGTAGGAGTGTTATATAGAACCCTCACAGTACTGTACAGTAGGAGTGATTATACTATACAGTAGGAGTGATATACTATACATGAGAACTAGAACCCTCACAGTACTGTACAGTAGGAGTGATATACTGTACAGTAGGAGTGTTATATAGAACCCTCACAGTACTGTACAGTAGGAGTGTTATATAGAACCCTCACAGTACTGTACAGTAGGAGTGTTATATAGAACCCTCACAGTACTGTACAGTAGGAGTGATTATACTGTACAGTAGGAGTGTTATATAGAACCCTCACAGTACTGTACAGTAGGAGTGTTATATAGAACCCTCACAGTACTGTACAGTAGGAGTGTTATATAGAACCCTCACAGTACTGTACAGTAGGAGTGTTATATAGAACCCTCACAGTACTGTACAGTAGGAGTGTTATATAGAACCCTCACAGTACTGTACAGTAGGAGTGTTATATAGAACCCTCACAGTACTGTACAGTAGGAGTGTTATATAGAACCCTCACAGTACTGTACAGTAGGAGTGTTATATAGAACCCTCACAGTACTGTACAGTAGGAGTGATATATAGAACCCTCACAGTACTGTACAGTAGGAGTGATATATAGAACCCTCACAGTACTGTACAGTAGGAGTGTTATATAGAACCCTCACAGTACTGTACAGTAGGAGTGATATATAGAACCCTCACAGTACTGTACAGTAGGAGTGTTATACTGTACAGTAGGAGTGTTATACTGTACAGTAGGAGTGATATATAGAACCCTCACAGTACTGTACAGTAGGAGTGTTATATAGAACCCTCACAGTACTGTACAGTAGGAGTGTTATATAGAACCCTCACAGTACTGTACAGTAGGAGTGTTATACTATACATGTTGATGAGAACTAGAACCCTCACAGTACTGTACAGTAGGAGTGATATACTATACATGTTGATGAGAACTAGAACCCTCACAGTACTGTACAGTAGGAGTGTTATACTGTACAGTAGGAGTGATATACTGTACAGTAGGAGTGATATACTGTACAGTAGGAGTGATATACTAGACATGTTGATTATGTTTTTTTTATATATATTATTGCAGCCCTGGAATCGGAGGAATTTGTTTTTTTGTTTCAACAAGTAAATTACTATATGCAAATATCTAGAAAAAATAAAGGCTGTTGAAGAAATTTGCTGCATTTCTGATTCATTATTATTACATATACTTTAGTACAGTCAACAAAGTGAAAAGGTGTTATTCTCATTCTATAATGAAATACTGATTTATGTGAGAAATCATTCAGAGTTCAAAGAGAAAAGTGTGTTATGAGTGTGTTAGTGTGTTATGAGTGACTATGTTATGCTTTCTGAGTGAGAACTGTGGCCAGTGTTCTGGTCGAACGAGCTTATTTTGAGACATGTATGAAGTGTTTTGGTGGCTTGAGTGAGTTTTGGAGGTGAGATGAACTGTTTGTCCATGACGCAGATTGGTAATGCAGACTCGGTGAAGAGTAAAAAAATTAAAAATTAAAAATCAGTATTGACCGATGATTGTTTGCAATTGAAAAAAGCTATAATTCTGAAAGTTAGGCATTAACCTAAACATCTTATGGTAAGGGTTAAGGTTTGGGGTAAAAGCACAAAAAATGATATATTACTGGAAAAGAACTTGCAACCTTTAGAATCAGAGGAAGATGCTTACGCCCATCCATCACCTTCGTCAACAACACCCGAGCAAAACTCAAACCCACATGAAAGTACCAGCTCTAACTGTTGCCCCTAGTGGCCAGTTTACACGTCATCTCCCGACATCCTCAGACATGGATGGACATCAAATACAGAGAGAGAGAGAGAGAGAGAGAGAAAGAGAAAGAGAGAGAGAGAGAGAGAGAGAGAGAGATGTCTGTGATGTTGATGGTATTTTAAATGATAAAATATACAGACCAAAAATTACAATTGGCTGAACTTAAACTCTTTAACATCATCCTCAGCTCTGGCATCTGTCCCAGTATTTGGAACCAAGGACTGATCACCCCAATCCACAAAGTGGAGACACATTTGACCCCAATAACTACTGTGGAATATGCAATAACAGCAACCTTGGGAAAATCCTCTCTATTGTCATTAACAGCAGACTCGTATACTGAACAATATAAATGCAACACGCAACAATTTCAAAGATTTTCCTGAGTTACAGTTTATAAAAGGAAGTCAATTAATTTGTATTAATTAATTAAGCCCTAATCAATGGATTTCACGTGAATACTGTTCTGCATCTGTTGGTCACAGATAACTTTTTTTTAAAGGTAGGGGCATGATACGAAAACCAGTCAGTATCTGGTGTGATCACCGTTTGCCTCATGCAGCGTGACACATGTCCTTCTCATAGAGTTGACCAGGCTGTTGATTGTGGCCTGTGGAATGTTATTCCTACTCCTCTTTAATGGCTGTGTGAAGTAGCTGGACATTGGTGAGAACTGGAACACGCTGCCATACATGTCTGGCCACAGAAGAACTTCTACATTTTCAGCTTCCAGGAATTGTGTTACAGATCCTTGCGACATGGATCCGTGCATTATCATGCTGAAACATGAGGTGATTGCGGCAGATGAACGGCACGACAATTGGCCTCAAGGTCTCGTCGCGGTATCTCTGTTCATTCAAATTGCCATTGATTCTCTAAAACGATGCAGATGGCTTATGGTAGAGAAATGAACATTACATTATCTGGCAACAGCTCTGGTGAACATTCCTGCAGACACCATATCAATTGCATGCTCCCCCACAAAACTCGAGAAATCTGTGGCATTGAGTTGTGTGACAAAACTGAGCATTTTAGAGAGGTGTTTTATTGTCCCCAGCTCAAGGTGTACCTGTGTAATGATCATGCTGTTTAATCAGCTTATTGATATGCCACACCTGTCAGGTGGATGGTTTATCTTGGCAAAGGACAAATAGTCGCTAACAGAGATGAAAACCAAATTGTGCACAAAATTTGAGAGAAATAAGCTTTTTTGTCAGTAAGGAATGCTATTGGAATATTTTAAAACATGGGACCAACACTTTACATTGCATTGCATTATAGTTTTGTTCACTGTAGATTTACTCAGTGAAAACAATGTGCTGACCAAATATCAAATCGGCTTTTTACGAAATTATAGTACGACAGACCACGTATTCACCCTGCACACCCTAATTGACAAACAAAACAAAACGAAAGCAAATATTTCTCATGCTTTGTTGATAAAAAGAGAAGCTTAGACTGAATTTGGCATGAGAGCCTGCTATACAAATGGATGAAAAACGGTGTTTGGAGAAAAACATAAAACAATACATGTACACAAACAACAAGTATGCAGATAAAATTGGCACGAAAAAAACACACACCAACAGTGAAACAGTGATGCAGCTTGAACCCCGCTCTCAGTGTATATCAATGAATTGGCGAGGGAACTAGAACAGTCTGCAGCACCCCGGCATCACCTTACTGGAATCTGGAGTCAAATGTCTACTGTTTGCTGATGATCTGAAGCTTATGTTCCCAACCAAAGAGGACCTACAGCAGCACCTAGATCTTCTGAACAGATTTGGGCCCTGACAGTGAATCTGAGTAAGACAAAAAAAAATGGTGTTCCAAATATGGTCCAGTTGCCAAGACCACAAATACAAATTCCATATAGACATAGTTGACTTAAAACACACAAAATAATAAACCTACCTCGTCTTAAATATCAGCGCCACAGGTAACTTCCACAAAGCTGTGAACAATCTGAGAAACTTGGCCTTCTATGCCATCAAACGGAACACACACAATTTGACACCTCAATTAGGATCAGGCAATAAATATGTGAATGGGTTACAGAACCCATTGCCCTTCATGGTTGTGAGGTCTGGGGTCCGCTCAACAACCAATAATTCACAAACGGGAAAAACACCACACTGACACTCTGAATGAAGAATTCTGCAAAAACATCCTCTGTGTACAACATAAAACACCAAATAATGCATGCAGAGCAGAATTAGGACGATATCCGCTAATTATCAAAATCCAGAATATAATTGTTAAATTCTACAACCACCTAAAAGGAAGGACTTCCCAAGTCTTCTATAATAAAGCCATCACCTACAGAGAGATGAACCTGGAGAAGAGTCTGGAGAAGAGTCCCGTAAGCAAGCTGGTCCCGAGGCTCTGTTCACAAACACAAACAGACCCCACAAAGCCCCAGGACAGCAACACAATTAGACCCAACCAAACCATGAGAAAACAACAAGATAATTACTTGTTACACTGGAAAAAAAAACAGAGCAAACTGTTGACCCTAAACAGAGAGCACACAGTGGCAGAAAACCTGACATTTTGACTGACACAAAATTAATGAAAGCTTTGTCTATGTACACATTCAATGAGCATAGCCTTGCTATTGAGAAAGTTGAAGCCGAACTGGCTCTCAAGAGAAGACAGGCTATGTGCACACTGCCCTACAAAATTAGGTGTATTAGTATGCAATGTATTGGTATGTAATGTATTACTATATAATGTATTCGTTGTAATGTATTAGCATGTAATGTATTCATTTATAATGTATTAGTAGTAATGTAATGTAGTACTATATAATGTATTACCATATAATGTATTACTATGTAATGTATTAGTAGTAATGTATTAGTAGTAATGTATTAGTATGTAATGTAGTAGTAGTAATGTAGTAGTAGTAATATATTACTATGTAATGTAATAGTAGTAATATATTACTATGTAATGTAGTAGTAGTAGTAGTAATATATTACTATGTAATGTAATAGTAGTAATATATTACTATGTAATGTAGTAGTAGTAATATATTACTATGTAATGTAATAGTAGTAATATATTACTGTGTAATGTAGTAGTAGTAATATATTACTATGTAATGTAATAGTAGTAATGTAATAGTATGTAATGTATTAGTAGTAATATATTACTATGTAATGTAATAGTAGTAATGTAATAGTATGTAATGTAATAGTAGTAATATATTACTATGTAATGTAGTAGTAGTAATATATTACTATGTAATGTAATAGTAGTAATGTAATAGTATGTAATGTATTAGTAGTAATTTATTACTATGTTTTAAAAACATTTTATTTCAGCTTTATTTAACCAGGTAGGCAAGTTGAGAACAAATTCTCATTTGCAACTGCGACCTGGCCAAGATAAAGCATAGCAGTTTTACACATACAAAAACACAGTTACACATGGAATAAACAAAACATAATCAATAACACAGTAGAACAAAAGAAAACAAAAAGTCTATATACAGTGAGTGCAAATGAGGTAAGATAAGGGAGTTAAGGCAATAAATAGGCCATGGTGACGAAGTAATTACAATATAGCAATTAAACACTGGAATGGTAGATGTTCAGAAGATGAATGTGCAAGTAGAGATACTGGGATGCAAAGTATGAGATGAGGTAGGTAGATAGATAGGCTGTTTACAGATGGGCTATGTACAGGTGCAGTGATCTGTGAGCTGCTCTGACAGCTGGTGCTTAAAGCTAGTAAGGGAGCTATGAGTCTCCAGCTTCAGAGATTTTTGCAGTTCGTCCCAGTCATTGACAGCAGAGAACTGGAAGGAAAGACGACCAAAGGAGGAATTGGCTTTGGGGGTGACCAGTGAGATATACCTGCTGGAGCGCGTGCTACGAGTGGGTGCTGCTGGTGACCAGCGAGCTGAGATAGGGCGGGGCTTTACCTAGCAGAGACTTGTAGATAACCTGTAGCCAGTGGGTTTGGCGACGAGTATGAAGCGAGAGCATACAGGTCGCAGTGGTAGGTAGTATATGTATTAGTATGTAATGTATTAGTATGTAATGTATTAGTATGTAATGTATTAGTATGTAATGTATTAGTATATAATGTATTAGTATGTAATGTAGTAGTAGTAATGTAGTAGTATATAATGTAGTAGTATATAATGTATTAGTATGTAATGTATTAGTATGTAATGTATTAGTATGTAATGTATTAGTATGTAATGTATTAGTATATAATGTATTAGTATGTAATGTAGTAGTAGTAATGTAGTAGTATATAATGTAGTAGTATATAATGTATTAGTATGTAATGTATTAGTATATAATGTATTAGTATGTAATGTATTAGTATATAATGTAGTAGTATGTAATGTATTAGTATGTAATGTAGTAGTAGTAATGTAGTAGTATATAATGTAGTAGTATATAATGTATTAGTATGTAATGTATTAGTATATAATGTATTAGTATGTAATATTTTAGTATGTAATGTATTAGTATGTAATGTATTAGTATGTAATATTTTAGTATGTAATGTATTAGTATGTAATGTATTAGTATGTAATATTTTAGTATATAATGTATTAGTATGTAATATTTTAGTATGTAATGTATTAGTATATCATGTATTAGTATGTAATATTTTAGTATGTAATGTATTAGTATGTAATGTATTAGTATGTAATATTTTAGTATGTAATGTATTAGTATGTAATGTATTAGTATGTAATATTTTAGTATGTAATGTATTAGTATGTAATGTATTAGTATGTAATGTATTAGTATGTAATATTTTAGTATGTAATGTATTAGTATGTAATGTATTAGTATGTAATGTGTTAGTGTATAATGTATAAGTATGTAATATATTACAATATAATGTATTAGTATGTAATGTGTTAGTATATAATGTATAAGTATGTAATATATTACAATATAATGTATTAGTATGTAATGTATTAGTATGTAATGTATTAGTATGTAATGTGTTTGTGTATAATGTATAAGTATGTAATATATTACAATATAATGTATTAGTATGTAATGTATTAGTAGTGATGTGTTATTAGTAATGCATTACTGTGTAATGTTTTAGTATGTAATCTATTATTAGATAATGTATTAGTCCATAATCTATTAGTCTATAATGTATTAGTATGTAAAATATTACAATATAATGTATTAGTATGCAATGTATTAGTATGTAATTCATTAGTATGCAATTTATTAGTAGTATTTTATTAGTAGTGATGTGTTAGTGTATAATGTATAAGTATGTAATATATTACAATATAATGTATTAGTATGCAATGTATTACTATGTATTGTATTAGTATTCATGTAATAGTATTCAATGTATTAGTATTTCATGTATTAGTAGTAAAATACTAATAGTAATGTATTAGTATGTAATATATCAGTATGTGATGTATTACTATATAATGTATTAGTATGTAATATATTAGTATGCAATGTATTAGTAATATTGTATTAGTATTTCATATATTAGTAGTAATGTACTAATAGTAATGTATTAGTATTTCATATATTAGTAGTAATGTACTAATAGTAATGTATTAGTAATGTATTAGTATGTGATGTATTACTATATAATGTATTGCTATGGAATGTATTAGCATTTATCATCTATTAGTAGTAATTTACTCATAGTAATTTATCGGTGTGTAATTTATTAGTATGCAATGTATTACTATGCATGTATTCGTATGTAGTGTGTTCATGTGTAGCATACGTAGTAAATGCAGCACTGTTCAATGTTGAAAGAGCTTGCATATAATTTATACACATGTTTGCCAGTGATAGACTTCAGGAATACTAATTGGTTGAAATGTTGTGTGTTTGTCTTCCCATTTGTTACTTAGGGAGAACTTGTTTTAAATCCTCACTTATTCCGCTGTAACAATGAGTGATCATGTGATCACTTACCAGCATAGTTTTGACCTATAATATTGCCGCTGTTCTTCAGCAAAAACTTTTTGGTTCAGCTTTTTTTCTCTCTATTCTGCGCTTATTCCTCTTTGATCGAACAAACTGCCATAACTCATTTTTACATATCAGCCAAGCCCAGTTCTCCCGGCCTTCATTATGATTTTGACAACTGTTCACCATCTCAGCTAATCTGCCAGGTAGCATTAATAACAGGAAGTGTGTGTGTGTGTGTGTGTTCGAGCGCATGCACTTCTGTGTATGTGTATTATCAGCCGGACCAGCTGGGCTCTGCGGAAGCTGAGAGAGACAGATATAAAATAAAGAGTGTCAGCATGTAGCCTGTGAGGTGCTAATCCCACACTAGCAGTCCAAACTACCTGAGACGTATTAATTATGCCCTTGTTACATCTGCCACGCAGAGGCAGTTATTCTTCATGTGCAAGTGCGTTGATTCATATAAACCCAAACAATCTAATCCTGCTCAAAATGCGGTCGGTCTGTCTGGTGGGTAGAGTGTCTGGGATGTGGGGAGGGGGTCTGTCTGGTGGGTAGAGTGTCTGGGATGTGGGGGGGGGGGTCTGTCTGGTGGGTAGAGTGTCTGGGATGTGGGGAGGGGGTCTGGTGGGTAGAGTGTCTGGGATGTGGGTGGGGGGGGTCTGTCTGGTGGGTAGAGTGTCTGGGATGTGGGGGGGGTCTGTCTGGTGGGTAGAGTGTCTGGGATGTGGGGGGGTCTGTCTGGTGGGTAGAGTGTCTGGGATGTGGGGGGGGGTCTGTCTGGTGGGTAGAGTGTCTGGGATGTGGGGAGGGGGTCTGTCTGGTGGGTAGAGTGTCTGGGATGTGGGGAGGGGGGGGGTCTGTCTGGTGGGTAGAGTGTCTGGGATGTGGGGGGGGTCTGTCTGGTGGGTAGAGTGTCTGGGATGTGTGGGGGGGGGGGTCTGGTGGGTAGAGTGTCTGGGATGTGGGGAGGGGGTCTGTCTGGTGGGTAGAGTGTCTGGGATGAGGGAGGATGGGGTCTGTCTGGTGGGTAGAGTGTCTGGGATGTGGGGGGGGGGTCTGTCTGGTGGGTAGAGTGTCTGGGATGTGGGGGGGGGGTCTGTCTGGTGGGTAGAGTGTCTGGGATGTGTGGGGGGGGGGGTCTGGTGGGTAGAGTGTCTGGGATGTGGGGAGGGGGTCTGTCTGGTGGGTATAGTGTCTGGGATGAGGGAGGATGGGGTCTGTCTGGTGGGTAGAGTGTCTGGGGTGAGGGAGGATGGGGTCTGTCTGGTGGGTAGAGTGTCTGGGATGTGGGGGGGGGTCTGTCTGGTGGGTAGAGTTTCTGGGATGTGGGGAGGGGGTCTGTCTGGTGGGTAGAGTGTCTGGGATGTGGGGGGGGGGGGGGGTCTGGTGGGTAGAGTGTCTGGGATGTGGAGGGGGTCTGTCTGGTGGGTAGAGTGTCTGGATGTGGGGGGGGTCTGTCTGGTGGGTAGAGTGTCTGGGATGTGGGGGGAGGGGTCTGGTGGGTAGAGTGTCTGGGATGTGGGGGGGGGGGTCTGTCTGGTGGGTAGAGTGTCTGGGCTGTGTGGGGGGGGGGTCTGGTGGGTAGAGTGTCTGGGATGTGGGGGGGGTCTGTCTAGTGGGTAGAGTGTCTGGGATGCGGGGGGGGGTCTGTCTGGTGGGTAGAGTGTCTGGGATGTGGGGGGGGGGGTCTGGTGGGTAGAGTGTCTGGGATGTGGGGGGGGGTCTGTCTGGTGGGTAGAGTGTCTGGGATGTGGGGGGGGTCTGTCTGGTGGGTGGAGTGTCTGGGATGTGGGGGGGGGGGGTCTGGTGGGTAGAGTGTCTGGGATGTGGGGGGGGTCTGTCTGGTGGGTAGAGTGTCTGGGATGTGGGGGGGGTCTGTCTGGTGGGTGGAGTGTCTGGGATGTGGGGGGGGGGTCTGGTGGGTAGAGTGTCTGGGATGTGGGGAGGGGGTCTGTCTGGTGGGTGGAGTGTCTGGGATATGGAGGGAGGCTGTCTGGTGGGTAGAGTGTCTGGGATATGGGGGGGGGTCTGGTGGGTAGAGTGTCTGGGATGCGGGTGGGGGTCTGTCTGGTGGGTGGAGTGTCTGGGTTGTTCTATAGCCGCCCGCCATCATGACACAGAGCATCTCAAATCCCTCCGATCATATCTTAGTCAGTCTGATGCAACTCCTGACTGGAATAGAAACTGCCTGCATGTCTGTGTGTCTGTGTTTCTTATTCATTTATGTTGTCTGGTCTCTGTCTGTGATGTCATGAGAATGTCTGTGATGTGGAACTTGTCTCACAGGATCACACAACCGCAGCAGGAGATCACAATCTCAAAGCAGAGCATTATCTGCCAGCAGCCGTTCCGTAATCATGTTGCCGGGGTGCGTTGTACCGTTTGTTTACATGTACAGTCCGAAATATGTGGTTCTCTGACGAGGCGAGGAAGGTTTGTGTGTGTGTGTGTGTGTGTGTGTGTTTGTGTGTGTGCGCGCGCGGTGCGTGCACGCGTGCGTGCGTGTGTCTGTCTCTGACTCTTGTCTTTGACTCTGTGGCGAGGAGGGTTTCCCTCGACCGACAGCCAGAATTTTTTCCCAAAGATTATTAGCATCCTGACTGATGAAAGTGTTGAGTTGAATGTGTTGAGTTGATGCTGGCCTACCAAGCAAATACACCACCTTCAGATGCTGTAGATAAGGACCAATGGATGTTTATGGAGGAGTCAATGTTGTCTTGTTTGATGAGCTAGTAATGAAAGACAAATCACCACCACTAAAAAAGTATCATAATGGAAATGCTGTGCTATAACAACTCCCATGCTATTTAAGACATGTTTTAATCCACTCTAGATCAATAACATTATTATCCAGTAGTGCTAATTCCCGCTGAAAGAATCTGGCAGGTAAGGGGTTAAACAGTCTGGCAGGTAAGGGGTTAAACAATCTGGCAGGTAAGGTGTTCAACAGTCTGGCAGGTAAGCGGTTAAACATTCTGTCAGGTAAGGGGTTAAACAGTCTGGCAGGTAAGGGGTTAAACAGTCTGGCAGGTAAGGGGTTAAACAGTCTGGCAGGTAAGGGGTTAAACAGTCTGGCAGGTAAGGGGTTAAACAGTCTGGCAGGTAAGGGGTTAAACATTCTGGCAGGTAAGGGGTTAAACAATCTGGCAGGTAAAATATTAAACAATCTTGCAGGAAAAGGGTTAAACAATCTGACATTTAAAGGGTTAAACAATCTGGCATTTAAAGGATTAAACAATCTGGCAGGTAAAATATTAAACAATCTGGCAGGAAAAGGGTTAAACAATCTGGCAGGGAAGGGGTTAAACAATCTGGCATTTAAAGGATTAAACAATCTGGCAGGTAAAATATTAAACAATCTGGCAGGAAAAGGGTTAAGCAATTTGTAAAATAAAAGGTTAAATGTTCACAGTACTAAGTGAGTCAGCAGTTTAAACTGCATCTAATGTCAACAAACCTCCTGTTCCTGAGTATAAGTCTGCTGATCCTGTTAGGCCTCTTCTACCCTGGCCAAAGGACTACAGCTAGTTAGTAAGTCTCTTCTACCCTGGCCAAAGGACTACAACTAGTTAGTAAGCCTCTTCTACCCTGGCCAAAGGGCTAAAACTAGTTAGTAGGCCACCTCTACCCTGGCCAAAGGACTACAACTAGTTAGTAAGCTTCTTCTACCCTGGCCAAAGGGCTACAACTAGTTAGTAGGCAACCTCTACCCTGGCCAAAAGGGTTACAGCTAGTTAGTAGGCCTCTTCTACCCTGGCCAAAGGACTACAACTAGTTAGTAAGCCTCTTCTACCCTGGCCAAAGGGCTAAAACTAGTTAGTAGGCCACCTCTACCCTGGCCAAAGAGTACAACTAGTTAGTAGGCCTCTTCTACCCTGGCCAAAGGACTACAACTAGTTAGTAAGCCTATTCTACCCTGGCCAAAGGGCTACAAATAGTTAGTAGGCCACCTCTACCCTGGCCAAAGGACTACAACTAGTTAGTAAGCCTCTTCTACCCTGGCCAAAGGGTTACAACTAGTTAGTAAGCCTCTTCTACCCTGGTCAAAGGACTACAACTAGTTAGTAGGCCTCTTCTACCCTGGCCAAAGGGTAACAAGTAGTTAGTAGGTCTCTCTACCCTGGCCAAAGGGTTATAGCTAGTCAGTAGTCCTCTTCTACCCTGGCCAAAGGGTTACAACTAGTGGGTAGGCCACCTCTACCCTGGCCAAAGGGCTACAACTAGTTAGGAGGTCTCTTCCACCCTGGCCAAAGGGTTACAGCTAGTTAGTAGGCCTCTTCTACCCTGGCCAAAGGGCTACAACTAGTTAGTAGGTCTCTTCTACCCTGACCAAAGGGTTACAACTAGTTAGTAGGCCACTTCTACCCTGGCCAAAGTGTTAAAGCTAGTTAGCAGGTCACCTCTACCCTGGCCAAAGGTCTATAACTAGTTTGTAGGTCACCTCTACCCTGGCCAAAGGGCTATAGCTAGTTAGTAGGCCACTTCTACCCTGGCCAAAGTGTTAAAGCTAGTTAGTAGGCCTCTTCTACCCTGGCCAAAGGGTTACAGCAAGTTAGTAGGCATCTTCTACCCTGGCCAAAGGGTTATAACTAGTTAGTAGGCCACTTCTACCCTGACCAAAGGGTTACAGCTAGTTAGTAGGCCTATTCTACCCTGGCCAAAGGGTACAACTAGTTAGTAGGCCTCTTCTACCCTGGCCAAAGGACTACAACTAGTTAGTAGGCCTCTTCTAACCTGGCCAAAGGGTTACAGCTAGTTAGTAGGCCTCTTCTACCCTGGCCAAAGGGTACAGCTAGTTAGTAGGCCTCTTCTACCCTGGCCAAAGGGTTACAACTAGTTAGTAGGTCTCTTCTACCCTGGCCAAAGGGATACAGCTAGTTAGTAGGCCTCTTCTACCCTGGCCAAAGGGTTACAACTAGTGGGTAGGCCACCTCTACCCTGGCCAAAGGGCTACAACTAGTTAGTAGGTCTCTTCTACCCTGGCCAAAGGGTTACAGCTAGTTAGTAGGCCTCTTCTACCCTGGCCAAAGGACTACAACTAGTTAGTAGGCCTCTTCTACCCTGGCCAAAGGACTACATCTAGTTAGTAGGCCTCTTCTACCCTGACCAAAGGGTTACAACTTGTTAGTAGGCCACTTCTACCCTGGCCAAAGTGTTAAAGCCAGTTAGTAGGTCACCTCTACCCTGGCCAAAGGGCTATAACTAGTTAGTAGGTCACCTCTACCCTGGCCAAAGGGCTATAACTAGTTAGTAGGCCACTTCTACCCTGGCCAAAGTGTTAAAGCTAGTTAGTAGGCCTCTTCTACCCTGGCCAAAGGGTTACAGCAAGTTAGTAGACGTCTTCTACCCTGGCCAAAGGGTTATAAGTAGTTAGTAGGCCTCTTCTACCCTGGCCAAAGTGTTAAAGCTAGTTAGTAGGTCACCTCTACCCTGGCCAAAGGGCTATAACTAGTTAGTATGCCTCTTCTACCCTGGCAAAAGGGTTATAACTATTTAGTAGGCCACTTCTACCCTGGCCAAAGGGTTACAGCTAGTTAGGAGGCCTCCTCTACCCTGGCCAAAGGACTACAACTAGTTAGTAGGCCTCTTCTACTCTGGCCAAATGACTACAACTACTTAGTAGGCCTCTTCTACCCTGGCCAAAGGACTACAACTAGTTAGTAGACCTCTTCTACCCTGGCCAAAGGACTACAACTAGTTAGTAGGCCTCTTCTACCCTGGCCAAAGGGTTACAACTAGTTGGTAGGCCTATTCTACCCTGGCCAAAGGACTACAACTAGTGGGTAGGCCACCTCTACCCTGTCCAAAGGGTTACAACTAGTTAGTAGGCCTCTTCTAACCTGGCCAAAGGGTTACAGCTAGTTAGTAGGCCTCTTCTACCCTGGCCAAAGGGTACAGCTAGTTAGTAGGCCTCTACTACCCTGGCCAAAGGGTTACAACTAGTTAGTAGGTCTCTTCTACCCTGGCCAAAGGGATACAGCTAGTTAGTAGGCCTCTTCTACCCTGGCCAAAGGGTTACAACTAGTGGGTAGGCCACCTCTACCCTGGCCAAAGGGCTACAACTAGTTAGTAGGTCTCTTCTACCCTGGCCAAAGGGTTACAGCTAGTTAGTAGGCCTCTTCTACCCTGGCCAAAGGACTACAACTAGTTAGTAGGCCTCTTCTACCCTGGCCAAAGGACTACATCTAGTTAGTAGGCCTCTTCTACCCTGACCAAAGGGTTACAACTTGTTAGTAGGCCACTTCTACCCTGGCCAAAGTGTTAAAGCCAGTTAGTAGGTCACCTCTACCCTGGCCAAAGGGCTATAACTAGTTAGTAGGTCACCTCTACCCTGGCCAAAGGGCTATAACTAGTTAGTAGGCCACTTCTACCCTGGCCAAAGGGCTATAACTAGTTAGTAGGTCACCTCTACCCTGGCCAAAGGGCTATAACTAGTTAGTAGGCCACTTCTACCCTGGCCAAAGTGTTAAAGCTAGTTAGTAGGCCTCTTCTACCCTGGCCAAAGGGTTACAGCAAGTTAGTAGACGTCTTCTACCCTGGCCAAAGGGTTATAAGTAGTTAGTAGGCCTCTTCTACCCTGGCCAAAGTGTTAAAGCTAGTTAGTAGGTCACCTCTACCCTGGCCAAAGGGCTATAACTAGTTAGTATGCCTCTTCTACCCTGGCAAAAGGTTTATAACTATTTAGTAGGCCACTTCTACCCTGGCCAAAGGGTTACAGCTAGTTAGGAGGCCTCCTCTACCCTGGCCAAAGGACTACAACTAGTTAGTAGGCCTCTTCTACTCTGGCCAAATGACTACAACTACTTAGTAGGCCTCTTCTACCCTGGCCAAAGGACTACAACTAGTTAGTAGACCTCTTCTACCCTGGCCAAAGGACTACAACTAGTTAGTAGGCCTCTTCTACCCTGGCCAAAGGGTTACAACTAGTTGGTAGGCCTCTTCTACCCTGGCCAAAGGACTACAACTAGTGGGTAGGCCACCTCTACCCTGTCCAAAGGGTTACAACTAGTTAGTAGGCCTCTTCTACCCTGGCCAAAAGGGTTACAGCTAGTTAGTAGTCCTCTTCTACCCTGGCGAAAGGGTACAACTAGTTAGTAGGCCTCTTCTACCCTGACCAAAGGGTTACAACTAGTTAGTAGGCCACCTCTACCCTGACCAAAGGACTACAACTAGTTAGTAAGCCTCTTCTACCCTGGCCAAAGGTCTACAACTAGTTAGTAGGCCACTTCTACCCTGGCCAAAGGGTTACAGCTAGTTAGTAGGCCCCTTCTACCCGGGCCAAGTACTACAACTAGTTATTAGGCCACTTCTACCCTGGCCAAAGGACTACAACTAGTTAGTTGGCCACTTCTACCTTGGCCAAAGGGTTACTGTCACGCCCTGGTCTAAGTATTTTGTGTTTATCTTCATTTATTTGGTCAGGCCAGGGTGTGGCATGGGTTTTTGTATGTGGTGTGTATGTATTGGGATCGTAGCTTAGTGGGGTGTTCTAGTTAAGTCTATGGCTGTCTGAAGTGGTTTTCAATCAGAGGCAGGTGTTTATCGTTGTCTCTGATTGGGAACCATATTTAGGGAGTCATATTCTTTGAGTGTGTCGTGGGTGATTGTCCTTAGTGTCTTGATGTCCTTGTTCTGTGTGTATGTGCACCAGTATTAGGCTGTTTGGGTTTTCGTTACATTTATTGTTTTGTAGTGTTTGTATTTAGATCCGCGTTACTTCAGTTTAATAAACATGGATCGCAATCTACACGCCGCATTTTGGTCCGACTCTCCTTCACCACAAGAAAGCCGTTACAGATACGGTGCTGAGGGTTTAGTGTTTCAGGAGTAGTGATACGGTGCTGAGGGTTTAGTGTTTCAGGAGCAGTGATACGGTGCTGAGGGTTTAGTGTTTCAGGAGTAGTGATACGGTGCTGAGGGGGTAGTGTTTCAGGAGCAGTGATACGGTGCTGAGGGTTTAGTGTTTCAGGAGTAGTGATACGGTGCTGAGGGGGGTAGTGTTTCAGGAGCAGTGATACGGTGCTGAGGGGGGTAGTGTTTCAGGAGCAGTGTTATGGGTCAGAGTGGAGAGAGGAGGGGACAGGAGAGGCAGGGATAGGAAAACAGGACAGTAATAGTATTTGGCAGTAAGAATTCATCTAGTCTTTAGGTGTCTGCTGTGTTAAAGGTTTTAATGTGTGACATGTGTGACCTGGCATTCTTTAGATGTGTCTACAGACGTCTGTGAATGTGTCTGGGTCCAACAGATGTGTGTAAATGACAGAAACAGGTCACCTCTTTCATGATGGTTTAATTGTTTTTGGGGAGTGGGGGTGTCCATGTATATGCCTGTCTGAGGTAGTTTACTTGCTACCCTGTGTGTGTGTGTGTGTGTGTGTGTGTGTGTGTGTGTGTGTGTGTGTGTGTGTGTTGTCTTGAGATAGCTGACTGGCTGCTGTAGGGTATAGTTACTGTTGTTTGTTGTTGTTGGTGAGTGTTTTCTCAGGGCTCTGACTGTTTATTTACCCAGTGGTCAGGAGCTATATGGCCCTGCCGGTGGTGTGGGAAACCCAGCAAGAGACCAGGGGCAGCTCGTGAACACACACACACACACACACCCTTGTCATCACTACGGGTGTGTGTGTTCACACGTGGAGTGCGCGTGTTGACGGAACCAGTGTGTGTGTTCACACGCTGCTTCCAGTCCCCATGTGTCACTTTGTCCCCACACATCTCACCTGTCACAGCGGGGGGGGGGGGGGGGGGGCATGGAAGTGGATGGTGCCGCACCAGGGGGGGTAAGGACAGACAACACCATTAGGGGACGAAAAAGGGGGGGAGAGGGAGAATAAATACCATAGAGAAGAGAGAGGGAGAATAAATACCATAGAGAAGAGAGAGGGAGAAGTAGAGGGATGGGATAGGATAGGATACGATAGGATAGGATAGGATAGGATAGGAGAGGATAGGATAGGATAGGAGAGGAGAGGAGAGGAGAGGAGAGGAGAGGAGAGGAGAGGAGAGGAGAGGAGAGGAGAGGAGAGGAGAGGAGAGGAGAGGAGAGGAGAGGAGAGGAGAGGAGAGGAGAGGAGAGGAGAGGAGAGGAGAGGAGAGGAGAGGAGAGGAGAGGAGAGGAGAGGAGAGGGTGAGAGTGAGAGGAGATATTGTTCTTGTTTATTTCACTTTTGTACATTATCTACCTCACTTGCTTTGACAATGTTAACACATGTTTCCCATGCCAATAAAGCACCTTGAATTGAATTGGATAGGGATAGGAGAAGATAGAGGGAGGGGATAGAGGGAGAGGAGAGGATAGAGGGAGATGAGAGGATAGAGAGATAGGAGAGGATAGATGGAGAGGAGTTAGTGAGAGAATAGAGGGATATGATAGAGGGATAGGAGAGGATAGAGGGATAGGAGAGGAGAGGATAGAGGGAGAGGAGAGGAGAGAGGCAGAGGAGAGAGGAGACGAGAGGCGAGAGGCAGCGGATAGAGGGATAGGAGAGGATAGGGGAGAGGATAGAGTGAGAGGATAGAGGGATAGGATAGAGGGAGAGGAGAGGATAAAGGGAGATGAGATGATAGAGATAGATGACAGGATAGAGGGAGAGGAGAGGATAGAGAGATAGGAGAGGATAGAGGGATATGCGAGGATAGAGGGAGAAGAGAGAGGTAGAGGATAGAGGGACAGGAGAGGATAGAGGAAGAGGATAGTGGGATAGGAGATGATAGAGGGAGAGGAGATGATAGAGATAGATGACAGGATAGAGGGAGAGAAGAGGATAGAGGGAGAGGAGAGGATAGAGGGAGATAATAGTGGGATAGGAGATGATAGAGGGATAGGAGATGACAGAGGAAGAGGATAGATGGAGAGGAGATGATAGAGGGATAGGAGATGATAGAGGGAGAGGATAGAGGGATAGAGGGATAGGATATGATAGAGGGATAGGAGAGGATAGAGGGAGAGGATAGAGGGATAGGAGATGATAGAGGGAGAGGATATAGGGATAGACGGATAGGAGATGATAGAGGGATAGGAGAGGATAGAGGGAGAGGATAGAGGGATAGAGGGATAGGAGATGATAGAGGGAGAGGATAGAGGGATAGGAGATGATAGAGGGAGAGGATAGGAGATGATAGAGGGAGAGGAGATGATAGAGGGATAGGAGAGGATAGAGAGAGAGAATAGTGGGATAAGAGATGATAGAGGGATAGGAGATGACAGAGGGAGAGGATAGAGGGAGAGGAGATGATAGAGGGCGAGGATAGAGGGATAGGAGATGATAGAGGGAGAGGATATGAGATGATAGAGGGAGAGGAGATGATAGAGGGATAGGAGAGGATAGAGGGAGAGAATAGTGGGATGTGAGACATGGACAAGGACAATGTCAGGGACAGAAACACGTGGATCAGTTGAAAGAAATGTCTCAAACTAGACTGCTACCAAGGGACCATCGTAAAAATCTTCACCTCTCCTCTCTACCGCTCTTCACCTCTGCTTCTCCCCCTCTCTCTCCTTTCCTCCCCCATCTCCTATCTTCCTTTGCCCCTGCTGTGGGGTAATGTTTTGCTGAATGTTTTAGCATGAGTATGGGGGACTGTGAGAACCCTAAAATCACCCTTCTTCTCCTGGATGTGTTCCCAGCGCTTTGAAAGAGGTCAAAGGTCATACCAAACTGATCCCGGACTATGGTAGAAACCAGAAAAAAAATATGGTAGACACCAGGAGCCAGGAAGGGTAGACACCAGGAGCCAGGAAGGGTAGACACCAGGAGCCAGGAAGGGTAGACACCAGGAGTCAGGAAGGGTAGACACCAGGAGCCAGGAAGGGTAGACACCAGGAGTCAGGTATGATAACACCAGAAGCCAGGTATGGGAGACACCAGGAGCAGGGTATGATGACACCAGAAGCCAGGTATGATGAAACCAGAAGCCAGGTATGATGACACCAGGAGCCAGGAAGGGTAAAAACAAGGGGCCAGGAAGGGTAGACACCAGGAGTCAGGAAGGATAGACATCAGGAGCCAGGAAGGGTAGACACCAGGAGCCAGGAAGGGTAGACACCAGGAGCCAGGAAGGGTAGACACCAGGAGCCAGGAAGGGTAGACACCAGGAGTCAGGAAGGGTAGACACCAGGAGCCAGGAAGGGTAGACACCAGGAGTCAGGTATGATAACACCAGAAGCCAGGTATGGGAGACACCAGGAGCAGGGTATGATGACACCAGAAGCCAGGTATGATGAAACCAGAAGCCAGGTATGATGACACCAGGAGCCAGGAAGGGTAAAAACAAGGGGCCAGGAAGGGTAGACACCAGGAGTCAGGAAGGATAGACATCAGGAGCCAGGAAGGGTAGACACCAGGAGTCAGGAAGGATAAACACCAGGAGCCAGGAAGGGTAGACAACAGGAGCCAGGTAGGGTAGACACCAGGAGCCAGGTAGGGTAGACACCAGGAGCCAGGTAGGGTAGACACCAGAAGCCAGGTAGGGTAGACACCAGAAGACAGGTATAGTAGACACCAGAAGCCAGGTATGTTAGACACCAGAAGACAGGTTTGGTAGACACCAGAAGACAGGTATGGTAGACACCAGAAGCCAGGTATGGTAGACACCAGAAGCCAGGTATGGTAGACACCAGAAGCCAGGTATGGTATACACCAAAATACAGATATGGTAGACACCAGAAGACAGGTATGGTAGACACCAGAAGACAGGTATTGAGGACACTAGAAGCCAGGTAGGGTAGACACCAGAAGCCAGATATGGTAGACACCAGAAGACAGATATGGTAGACACCAGAAGCCAGGTATGGTAGACACCAGAAGACAGGTAGACACCAGAAGTCAGATATGGTAGACACCAGAAGACAGGTAGACACCAGAAGACAGGTATGGTAGACACCAGAAGCCAGGTATGGTAGTCACCAGAAGCCAGGTATGGTAGACACCAGAAGACAGGTAGACACCAGAAGACAGGTAGACACCAGAAGACAGGTATGGTAGACACCAGAAGACAGGTATGGTAGACACCAGAAGCCAGGTATGGTAGACACCAGAAGACAGGTATGGTAGACACCAGAAGACAGATATGGTAGACACCAGAAGACAGGTATGGTAGACACCAGAAGACAGGTAGGGTAGACACCAGAAGACAGGTATGGTATACACCAAAATACAGATATGGTAGACACCAGAAGACAGGTATGGTAGACACCAGAAGACAGGTATTGAGGACACTAGAAGCCAGGTAGGGTAGACACCAGAAGCCAGATATGGTAGACACCAGAAGACAGATATGGTAGACACCAGAAGCCAGGTATGGTAGACACCAGAAGACAGGTAGACACCAGAAGTCAGATATGGTAGACACCAGAAGACAGGTAGACACCAGAAGACAGGTATGGTAGACACCAGAAGCCAGGTATGGTAGTCACCAGAAGCCAGGTATGGTAGACACCAGAAGACAGGTAGACACCAGAAGACAGGTAGACACCAGAAGACAGGTATGGTAGACACCAGAAGACAGGTATGGCAGACACCAGAAGCCAGGTATGGTAGACACCAGAAGACAGGTATGGTAGACACCAGAAGACAGGTAGACACCAGAAGCCAGGTATGGTAGACACCAGAAGACAGGTATTGTAGACACCAGAAGACAGGTGTTGTAGACACCAGACGACAGGTGTTGTAGACACCAGAAGACAGGTATTGTAGACACCAGAAGCCAGGTATGGTAGACACCAGAAGCCAGGTATGGTAGACACCAGAAGCAAGGTATGGTAGACACCAGAAGACAGTTAGACACCAGAAGACAGGCGTTGTAGACACTGAAGCCAGGTAGGGTAGACACCAGAAGCCAGGTATGGTAGACACCAGAAGCCAGGTATGGTAGACACCAGAAGACAGGTAGACACCAGAAGACAGGTTTCTGGACATCCCATGTCCAAAGGCCAGATATAATGAACTGACATGGAGGCCAGATATAATGAACTGACATGCAGGCCTGATCTAATGAACTGACATGGAGGCCTGATCTAATGAACTGACATGGAGGCCTGATCTAATGAACTGACATGGAGGCCTGATCTAATGAACTGACATGGAGGCCTGATCTAATGAACTGACATGGAGGCCTGATCTAATGAACTGACATGGAGGCCTGATCTAATGAACTGACATGGAGGCCTGATCTGAACTGACATGGAGGCCTGATCTAATGAACTGACATGGAGGCCTGATCTAATGAACTGACATGGAGGCCTGATCTAATGAACTGACATGGAGGCCTGATCTAATGAACTGACATGGAGGCCTGATCTAATGAACTGACATGGAGGCCTGATCTAATGAACTGACATGGAGGCCTGATCTAATGAACTGACATGGAGGCCTGATCTAATGAACTGACATGGAGGCCTGATCTAATGAACTGACATGGAGGCCTGATCTAATGAACTGACATGGAGTCCTGATCTATAGAACTGACATGGAGTCCTGATCTAATGAACTGACATGGAGGCCTGATCTAATAAACTGACATGGAGGCCTGATCTTAAGAACTGACATGCAGGCCTGATCTAATGAACTGACATGGAGACCTGATCTAATGAACTGACATGGAGACCAGATCTACTGAACTGACATGGAGGCCTGATCTAATGAACTGACATGGAGGCCTGATCTAATGAACTGACATGGAGGCCTGATCTAATGAACTGACATGGAGGCCTGATCTAATGAACTGACATGCAGGCCTGATCTAATGAACTGACATGCAGGCCTGATCTAATGAACTGACATGGAGGCCTGATCTAATGATCTACAAGTTCCAAACCTCAGCTGTTCATCCACCGTCATGGAGGCAGAGACCTTTTCTTTTCAGAACTTCCCTCCATTGATCTGCCCCGTTGGCAGTGGAGTCTGGTACGTTGCCTCCCCTGCGCCGAGGTGGCGCCGTCGCCCACAAAATCAAACATGGCTGCCAGTGCTTGGTGTTGTCACTCTCAGTGGCATTGAGCGGGTGCCAGCGGCGGGCATTCCTTCACCGGAGTTAGCATTCCGTCTGCATAGGGCAAGTCAAGCAGGCTTTAGTGTCCCACCCAACCAGAGTCACCACTCTGTGGTGGGGGATACAAATGTGGCGAGTCAATGAAAGTCTCTCTCTCTCACACACACACACTCAGACAGTCAGACACACTCACACACATACACACTCACACACAGACACACACACTCACACACACACACACACACACACAATCACTTAGTTAGAAAGTACCATTCAGGGACACATCTAGTGAGTTAGACAGGGGCTTTCAAAGAAATACATTTAGAAAGAGTCACATGGTTGCACATCCACAGAATGGAGGAACGTGCCCTCATTCCCCAATGGCATGCCAACTTCTCTATTAGTGTCTGAGCTTTTCCATGTGATTTGTGTTCACCAGAATTAAATGACATCATGTTCATCACCATCCGATGACATCGTGTTCACCACTATCCGATGACATCATGTTCACCACCATCCGATGACATCATGTTCACCACTATCCGATGACATCATGTTCACCACCATCCGATGACATCATGTTCACCACCATCCGATGACATCATGTTCACCACTATCCGATGACCTCATGCTCACCACTATCCGATGACATGTTCACCACCATCCGATGACATCATGTTCACCACTATCCGATGACATCATGTTCATCACCATCCGATGACATCATGTTCACCACTATCCGATGACATCATGTTCACCACCATCCGATGACATCATGTTCATCACCATCCGATGACATCATGTTCACCACTATCCGATGACATCATGTTCACCACTATCCGATGACATCATGTTCACCACCATCCGATGACATCATGTTCACCACCATCCGATGACATCATGTTCACCACCATCCGATGACATTGTGTTCACCACTAGCCGATGACATCATGTTCACCACCATCCGATGACATCATGTTCACCACTATCCGATGACATCATGTTCATCACCATCCGATGACATCATGTTCACCACCATCCGATGACATCATGTTCACCACCATCCGATGACATCATGTTCACCACTATCCGATGACATCATGTTCACCACCATCCGATGACATCATGTTCACCACCATCCGATGACATCATGTTCATCACCATCCGATGACATCATGTTCATCACCATCCGATGACATCATGTTCACCACTATTCGATGACATCATGTTCACCATTATCCGATGACGTCATGTTCACCACTATCCGATGACATCATGTTCACCACTATCCGATGATATCATGTTCATCACCATCTGATGACATCATGTTCACCACTATTCGATGACATCATGTTCACCACTATCCGATTACGTCATGTTCACCATTATTCGATGACGTCATAGCGACGTTATAAGATTGCAACTGTAAAAAAAAGTCAAACACCTTGAGCTGATGCACAAAATGTGATGCGGACTAACGGACAATAAACTGCAGAAAAATAAAGAAAGCAGCCATGCAGCATTGGTTATTAAGTTAATCAATTGGTTATGAAGCCTTGGTTATTAAGTTAATCAATTGGTTATGAAGCCTTGGTTATTAAGTTAATCAATTGGTTATGAAGCCTTCGTTATTAAGTTAATCAATTGGTTATGAAGCCTTGGTTATTAAGTTAATCAATTGGTTATGAAGACTTGGTTATTAAGTTAATCAATTGGTTATGAAGCCTTGGTTATTAAGTTAATCAATTGGTTATGAAGCCTTGGTTATTAATAAGTTAATCAATTGGTTATGAAGCCTTGGTTATTAAGTTAATCAATTGGTTATGAAGCCTTGGTTATTAATAAGTTAATCAATTGGTTATGAAGCCTTGGTTATTAAGTTTATCAATTTGGTTATGAAGCCTTGGTTATTAAGTTAATCAATTGGTTATGAAGCCTTGGTTATTAAGTTTATCAATTGGTTATAAAGCCTTGGTTATTAAGTTAATCAATTGGTTATGAAGCCTTGGTTATTAAGTTTATCAATTGGTTATGAAGCCTTGGTTATTAAGTTAATCAATTGGTTATGAAGCCTTGGTTATTAAGTTTATCAATTGGTTATGAAGCATGAACGCGCCCTTGTAACGTTTCAATGAGCTGTCATTACGTGAAGAGTCATCCAATGTTTAAAATGAAATATCGTTGGACTGTTCATCCTAACATTCACTAAAACATTGGGCACATTGGGAAAATGTTCTAATAACACAACAACTCTCCATTTGTGGTGATGATTATAGAATATTTATATAAAACCATTTGCCTGATGTTGCAAATACATTCCTGTAAGATGTTTAATCTGTTCTTTGAAAGTTCCCAGAATGTTTCTTTAGTTGGGTTAACATTGTGGGGTCAAGAAAGGAGATATATATTCACAAAACACTCTGTCCAGGTGTGTAGACATTCAGATAATATTTGTATTAGGGTGAACAGAACATTCCTTTGATTCCTTACTCCCCTACTCCACCACTACCACATATCTACAACACACTGTGTGCCCTCAGGCCCCTCCTCCACCACTACCACATATCTACAACACACTGTGTGCCCTCAGGCCCCTACTCCACCACTACCACATATCTACAACACACTGTGTGCCCTCAGGCCCCTCCTCCACCACTACCACATATCTACAACACACTGTGTGCCCTCAGGCCCCTACTCCACCACTACCACATATCTACAACACACTGTGTGCCCTCCGTAGTCATTCAAAAATCATGTTAACACAATTATTGCACACAGAGTGAATCCATGCAACTTATTATTTGACTTGTTAAGCCCATTCTTACTCCTGAATATATTTAGGCTTGTCATAACAAAGGGGTTGAATACTTATTGACTCAAGACATTTCAGCATTTCATTTGTAATTAATCTGTAAACATTTAGAAAAACATAATTCAATTTTTGACAGAATGAGGTATGTTTGTAGGAAACAAAAACAATACCCCATAATGTCAAAGTGGAATTATGTTTTCTAAATGTTTACAACAAAAAATATATAAATGTGATCAATTTTACTGTAAATTCAGGCTGTAACACAACAAAATCTGAAAAAGTCAAGCTGTCTGAATGCTTTCTGAAGGCACTGTAATTGTTCATTATTATTATTGATCCGAGTGCTTTCAAAGAAAAGTGGGGGGGGGGGGGGCATGTGGCGCATCCCTGATATAGAGACACATGGCATTTGAACTTAATCACACAAACACAACTACAACCTGGACATGTGGGGTTTGAACCTACAATGTTGGTTCCCAAGCTAGGTCCTCTGCACAACCAGGGAAGCTCTCTTTCTTCATTGTTCAGTATGGTTGCCGTGGCAGTGTGGTTGCCGTGGCAGTGTGGTCGCCATGGCAGTGTGGTCGATCAGGATTCCCATGCTTCACTTTCAGCCTCCTTAGACATAACTAACCCAGGGATATCCTGGTAACTGGGTTATTCACCACCACTCTACCCATCCTCTTTATACGCTGTGCTCTTCTGGGACCATATTTAAATCCACGACTCTTGATTTTCAGATCATGAAAGATAAGCCAGCAGCGGGACCACATTAAACATAGGGGCCAGCAGGTAGCCTAGTGGTTAGAGTGGAGGGGCGGCAGGTAGCCTAGTGGTTAGAGTGGAGGGGCGACAGGTAGCCTAGTGGTTAGAGTGGAGGGGCGGCAGGTAGCCTAGTGGTTAGAGTGGAGGGGCCAGCAGGTAGCCTAGTGGTTAGATTGGAGGGGCGGCAGGTAGCCTAGTGGTTAGAGTGGAGGGGCGGCAGGTAGCCCTAGTGGTTAGAGTGGAGGGGCCAGCAGGTAGCCTAGTGGTTAGAGTGGAGGGGCGGCAGGTAGCCTAGTGGTTAGAGTGGAGGGGCGACAGGTAGCCTAGTGGTTTGAGTGGAGGGGCGACAGGTAGCCTAGTGGTTAGAGTGGAGGGGCGACAGGTAGCCTAGTAGTAGAGCGTTGGACTAGTGACCAGCAGGTAGCCTAGTGGTTAGAGTGGAGGGGCGACAGGTAGCCTAGTGGTTAGAGTGGAGGGGCGACAGGTAGCCTAGTGGTTAGAGTGGCGGGGCGGTAGGTAGCCTAGTGGTTAGAAGGGAGGGGCAAGCAGGTAGCCTAGTTGTTAGAGTGGAGGGGCGTCAGGTAGCCTAGTGGTTAGAGTGGAGGGGCCAGCAGGTAGCCTAGTGGTTAGAGCGTTGGACTAGTAACCAGCAGGTAGCCTAGTGGTTAGAGTGGAGGGGCGGCAGGTAGCCTAGTGGTTAGTGTGGAGTGGCGACAGGTAGCCTAGTGATTAGAGTGGAGGGGCGACAGGTAGCCTAGTGGTTAGAGTGGAGGGGCGACAGGTAGCCTAGTGGTTAGAGCGTTGGACTAGTGACCAGCAGGTAGCCTAGTGGTTAGAGTGGAGGGGCGACAGGTAGCCTAGTGGTTAGATTGGAGGGGCGACAGGTAGCCTAGTTGTTAGAGTGGAGGGGCGACAGGTAGCCTAGTGGTTAGAGTGGAGGGGCGACAGGTAGCCCAGTGGTTAGAGTGGAGGGGAGACAGGAAGCCTAGTGGTTAGAGTGGAGGGGCGACAGGTAGCCTAGTGGTCAGAGTGGAGGGGCGGCAGGTAGCCTAGTGGTTAGAGAGGAGGGGCGGCAGGTAGCCTAGTGTTTAGAGTGTTGGACTAGTGACCAGCAGGTAGCCTAGTGGTTAGATTGAATGGGCGGCAGGTAGCCTAGTGGTTGGAGTGTTGGACTAGTGAACAGCAGGTAGCCTAGTGGTTAGAGTGGAGGGGCAGCAGGTAGCCTAGTGGTTAGAGTGGAGGGGCAACAGGTAGCCTAGTGGATAGAGTAGAGGGGCGACAGGTAGCCTAGTGGTTAGAGTGGAGGGGCGGCAGGTAGCCTAGTGGTTAGAGTGGAGGGGCGACAGGTAGCCTAGTGGTTAGAGTGGGGGGGGCGACAGGTAGCCTAGTGGTTAGAGTGGAGGGGCGATAGGTAGCCTAGTGGTTAGAATGGAGGGGCGACAGGTAGCCTAGTGATTAGAGTGGAGGGGCGACAGGTAGCCTAGTGGTTAGAGTGGAGGGGCGACAGGTAGCCTAGTGATTAGAGTGGAGGGGTGACAGGTAGCCTAGTGGTTAGAGTGGAGGGGCGACAGGTAGCCTAGTGATTAGAGTGGAGGGGCGACAGGTAGCCTAGTGGTTAGAGTGGAGGGGCGACAGGTAGCCTAGTGGTTAGATTGGAGGGGCGACAGGTAGCCTAGTTGTTAGAGTGGAGGGGTGACAGGTAGCCCAGTGGTTAGAGTGGAGGGGCGACAGGAAGCCTAGTGGTTAGAGTGGAGGGGCGACAGGTAGCCTAGTGGTCAGAGTGGAGGGGCGACAGGTAGCCTAGTGGTTAGAGTGGAGGGGCGGCAGGTAGCCTAGTGTTTAGAGTGTTGGACTAGTGACCAGCAGGTAGCCTAGTGGTTAGATTGAATGGGCGGCAGGTAGCCTAGTGGTTAGAGTGTTGGACTAGTGACCAGCAGGTAGCCTAGTGGTTAGAGTGGAGGGGCGGCAGGTAGCCTAGTGGTTAGAGTGGAGGGGCGACAGGTAGCCTAGTGGATAGAGTAGAGGGGCGACAGGTAGCCTAGTGGTTAGAGTGGAGGGGTGACAGGTAGCCTAGTGGTTAGAGTGGAGGGGCGACAGGTAGCCTAGTGATTAGAGTGGAGGGGCGACAGGTAGCCTAGTGGTTAGAGTGGAGGGGCGACAGGTAGCCTAGTGGTTAGATTGGAGGGGCGACAGGTAGCCTAGTTGTTAGAGTGGAGGGGTGACAGGTAGCCCAGTGGTTAGAGTGGAAGGGCGACAGGAAGCCTAGTGGTTAGAGTGGAGGGGCGACAGGTAGCCTAGTGGTCAGAGTGGAGGGGCGACAGGTAGCCTAGTGGTTAGAGTGGAGGGGCGGCAGGTAGCCTAGTGTTTAGAGTGTTGGACTAGTGACCAGCAGGTAGCCTAGTGGTTAGATTGAATGGGCGGCAGGTAGCCTAGTGGTTAGAGTGTTGGACTAGTGACCAGCAGGTAGCCTAGTGGTTAGAGTGGAGGGGCGGCAGGTAGCCTAGTGGTTAGAGTGGAGGGGCGACAGGTATCCTAGTGGATAGAGTAGAGGGGCGACAGGTAGCCTAGTGGTTAGAGTGGAGGGGCGGCAGGTAGCCTAGTGGTTAGAGTGGAGGTGCGGCAGGTAGCCTAGTGGTTAGAGTGGAGGGGCGACAGGTAGCCTAGTGGTTAGAGTGGAGGGGCGACAGGTAGCCTAGTGGTTAGAGTGGAGGGGCGACAGGTAGCCTAGTGGTTAGAGTGGAGGGGCGACAGGTAGCCTAGTGGTTAGATTGGAGGGGCGACAGGTAGCCTAGTTGTTAGAGTGAAGGGGCGACAGGTAGCCTAGTGGTTAGAGTGGAGAGGTGACAGGTAGCCTAGTGGTTAGAGTGGAGGGGCAGCAGGTAGCCTAGTGGTTAGAGTGGAGGGGCGATAGGTAGCCTAGTGGTTAGAGTGGAGGGGCGACAGGTAGACTAGTGATTAGAGTGGAGGGGCGACAGGTAGCCTAGTGGTTAGAGTGGAGGGGCGACAGGTATCCTAGTGGTTAGAATGGAGGGGCGACAGGTAGCCTAGTGATTAGAGTGGAGGGGCGACAGGTAGCCTAGTGGTTAGAGTGGAAGGGCGACACTTAGCCTAGTGATTAGAGTGGAGGGGCGACAGGTAGCCTAGTGGTTAGAGTGGAGGGGCGACAGGTAGCCTAGTGATTAGAGTGGAGGGGCGACAGGTAGCCTAGTGGTTAGAGTGGAGGGGCGACAGGTAGCCTAGTGGTTAGATTGGAGGGGCGACAGAGAGCCTAGTTGTTAGAGTGGAGGGGCGACAGGTAGCCTAGTGGTTAGAGTGGAGGGGCGACACGTAGCCTAGTGATTAGAGTGGAGGGGCGACAGGTAGCCTAGTGGTTAGAGTGGAGGGGCGACAGGTAGCCTAGTGATTAGAGTGGAGGGGCGACAGGTAGCCTAGTGGTTAGAGTGGAGGGGCGATAGGTAGCCTAGTGGTTAGATTGGAGGGGCGACAGGTAGCCTAGTTGTTAGAGTGGAGGGGCGACAGGTAGCCCAGTGGTTAGAGTGGAGGGGCGACAGGAAGCCTAGTGGTTAGAGTGGAGGGGCGACAGGTAGCCTAGTGGTCAGAGTGGAGGGGCGACAGGTAGCCTAGTGGTTAGAGTGGAGGGGCAGCAGGTAGCCTAGTGGTTAGAGAGGACGGGCGGCAGGTAGCCTAGTGTTTAGAGTGTTGGACTAGTGACCAGCAGGTAGCCTAGTGGTTAGATTGAATGGGCGGCAGGTAGCCTAGTGGTTAGAGTGTTGGACTAGTGACCAGCAGGTAGCCTAGTGGTTAGAGTGGAGGGGCGACAGGTAGCCTAGTGGATAGAGTAGAGGGGCGACAGGTAGCCTAGTGGTTAGCGTGGAGGGGCGGCAGGTAGCCTAGTGGTTAGAGTGGAGGGGCGACAGGTAGCCTAGTGGTTAGAGTGGAGGGGCGACAGGTAGCCTAGTGGTTAGAGCGTTGTACTAGTAACCAGCAGGTTGCCTAGTGGTTAGTGTTGGACTAGTAACCAGCAGGTAGCCTTGTGGTTAGAGTGTTGGACTAGTGACCAGCAGGTAGCCTAGTGGATAGAGTGTTGGACTAGTAACCAGCAGGTAGCCTAGTGGTTAGAGTGTTGGACTAGTAACCAGCAGGTAGCCTAGTGGATAGAGCGTTGGACTAGTAACCAGCAGGTAGCCTAGTGGTTAGAGTGTTGTACTAGTAACCAGCAGGTAGCCTAGTGGTTAGAGCGTTGGACTAGTAACCAGCAGGTAGCCTAGTGGTTAGAGTGTTGGACTAGTGACCAGCAGGTAGCCTAGTGGTTAGAGCGTTGGACTAGTAACCAGCAGGTAGCCTAGTGGTTAGAGCGTTGGACTAGTAACCAGCAGGTAGCCTAGTGGTTAGAGTGTTGGACTAGTAACCAGCAGGTAGCCTAGTGGTTAGAGCGTTGGACTAGTAACCAGCAGGTAACCTAGTGGTTAGAGCGTTGGACTAGTAACCAGCAGGTAGCCTAGTGGTTAGAGTGTTGGACTAGTAACCAGCAGGTAGCCTAGTGGTTAGAGCGTTGGACTAGTAACCAGCAGGTAACCTAGTGGTTAGAGCGTTGGACTAGTAACTGGCAGGTAGCCTAGTGGTTAGAGCGTTGGACTAGTAACCAGCAGGTAGCCTAGTGGTTAGAGCGTTGGACTAGTAACCAGCAGGTAGCCTAGTGGTTAGAGCGTTGGACTAGTAACCAGCAGGTAACCTAGTGGTTAGAGTGTTGGACTAGTAACCAGCAGGTAACCTAGTGGTTAGAGCGTTGGACTAGTAACCAGCAGGTAACCTAGTGGTTAGAGCGTTGGACTAGTAACCAGCAGGTAGCCTAGTGGTTAGAGCGTTGTACTAGTAACCAGCAGGTAGCCTAGTGGTTAGAGCGTTGGACTAGTAACCAGCAGGTAGCCTAGTGGTTAGAGCGTTGGACTAGTAACCAGCAGGTAGCCTAGTGGTTAGAGCGTTGGACTAGTAACCAGCAGGTAGCCTAGTGGTTAGAGCGTTGGACTAGTAACCAGCAGGTAGCCTAGTGGTTAGAGCGTTGGACTAGTAACCGAAAGGTTGCAAGATTGAATCCCTGAGCTGACAAATGTTCTGCCCCTGAACAAGGCAGTTAACCCACTGTTCCTAGACCAGTTAACCCACTGTTCCTAGACCAGTTAACCCACTGTTCCTAGACCAGTTAACCCACTGTTCCTAGACCAGTTAACCCCACTGTTCCTAGACCAGTTAACCCACTGTTCCTAGACCAGTTAACCCACTGTTCCTAGACCAGTTAACCCACTGTTCCTAGACCAGTTAACCCACTGTTCCTAGACCAGTTAACCCACTGTTCCTAGACCAGTTAACCCACTGTTCCTAGACCAGTTAACCCACTGTTCCTAGACCAGTTAACCCACTGTTCCTAGACAGTTAACCCACTGTTCCTAGACCAGTTAACCCACTGTTCCTAGACCAGTAACCCACTGTTCCTAGACCAGTTAACCCACTGTTCCTAGACCAGTTAACCCACTTTTCCTAGACCAGTTAACCCACTGTTCCTAGACCAGTTAACCCACTGTTCCTAGACCAGTTAACCCACTGTTCCTAGACCAGTTAACCCACTGTTCCTAGACCAGTTAACCCACTGTTCCTAGACCAGTTAACCCACTGTTCCTAGACCAGTTAACCCACTGTTCCTAGACCAGTTAACCCACTGTTCCTAGACCAGTTAAACCACTGTTCCTAGACCAGTTAACCCACTGTTCCTAGACCAGTTAACCCACTGTTCCTAGACCAGTTAACCCACTGTTCCTAGACCAGTTAAACCACTGTTCCTAGACCAGTTAACCCACTGTTCCTAGACCAGTTAAACCACTGTTCCTAGACCAGTTAACCCACTGTTCCTAGACCAGTTAACCCACTGTTCCTAGACCAGTTAACCCACTGTTCCTAGACCAGTTAACCCACTGTTCCTAGACCAGTTAACCCACTGTTCCTAGACCAGTTAACCCACTGTTCCTAGACCAGTTAGATAAATAAAACACGTCAAAGTAGGAACTCTGTATATCAGGTAAAAACATAACAGACAATTTCTACAATGTATTATTTATTTATTTGTCTTAATATTTATACATTTATAAATCCAGGACAAAATGTATTTTGTATATCTGAACCTCATCAAAAAATTAAACATGGTTAATTAAATAATATGTGTGATTGAACCTGCACTCTTTGGCTCTGCAGCAAGATGACTAATCCTCTGCATCACCAAGGGATAGCTATGGCCATATGTTGTTTATTTTGTCATATTTGGGCAATCAGGACATAGAACAGAGGTATTCAAATGTTCCCATCCTCTTCATATGCTGTGTGGACTTAAACACTGTATTTTATTTTCCATTATGTGTTGAAAGTCTTCTCTCTTATTCTCTCTCTGTTTCTCTCTCTGTTTCTCTGTTTCTCTCTCTCTCTCTCTGTTTCTCTCTCTCTCTCTGTTTCTCTCCCTCTCTCTCTGTTTCTCACTCTCTCTCTGTTTCTCTCTCTCTCTCTCTGTTTCTCTCTCTCTCTCTGTTTCTCTCCCTCTCTCTCTGTTTCTCACTCTCTCTCTGTTTCTCTCTCTCTCTCTCTCTGTCTCTCTCTCTCTCTCTCTCTCTCTCTCTCTCTGTTTTCTCACTCTCTCTCTCTGTTTCTCACTCTCTCACTGTTTCTCTCTCTCTGTTTCTCTCTCTGTTTCTCTCTCTCTCTCTGTTTCTCTCTCTCTCTCTCTGTTTCTCTCTCTCTCTCTGTTTCTCTCTCTCTCTCTCTCTGTTTCTCTCTCTCTCTGTTTCTCTCTCTCTCTGTTTCTCTCTCTCTTTCTCTGTTTCTCTCTCTCTCTCTCTCTCTCTCTGTTTCTCACTCTCTCTCTGTTTCTCTCTCTCTCTGTTTCTCTCTCTCTCTGTTTCTCTCTCTCTCACTGTTTCTCTCTCTCTTTCTCTGTTTCTCTCTCTCTCTTTCTCTGTTTCTCTCTCTCTCTCTCTCTCTCTGTTTCTCTCTCTCTCACTGTTTCTCTCTCTCTCACTGTCTCTCTCTCTCTCTAGATCTCTCTGTTTTCTATTCTCACTGAGTCTGTACATAGTCTCTCTCTCTCTCTCACATTACTCCATACCATAACAAGCTTTGGGGGTCTTCTACCCACTCTGCTCCGCCCCCCCCTCTGCTAATCCTCACACACACACACACACACACACACACACACACACACACACACACACACACACACACACACACACACACACACACATACACACACACACTTTTCCTAACCCCTAACCGTAAACCTTAATGCCAAACCCCTAACTCTAATGCCTTAATTCTAATCCTTACTCTAACCCATAAGCCTAAAATGGCTTTTTTCCTGTGGGTCGGAAAAAATATACATGTGCATCACACAAGCGTAGGTCGCTAATGGAGAGACGGATACACATTCCTCTGACACCATCACTCCCATGCGAAACGGAACCACTTCTCCTCCACTCTCTCCATCGCTCATTCTCTCTCTCTTTCTTTCGTTCCAAGTCATTTGGTTCCAAAGCTTTTAGAAACAGTCTCTGTCACTGTTTGCCGTGGCATCTTCTGGTAACTGGTTTTTAAAATGAAAAAACCTCGTTGAATATGAGGGAGAGAGAGAGAGAGGGAGAGAGAGAGAGAGAGAGGAGATAGAGAGAGAGAGAGAGGAGAGATAGAGAGAGAGAGAGAAAGAGAGAGAGAGACAGAGAGAGAGAGACAGAGAAAGTGTCATTTGGTGTTTTGTACGGAACGAGGGTGACATATATATTCAGTAAACATCTATGGGATGGGTGGGGTGGGAACTGACTGAGAATCAATATGCATTAATCACAACTTGCAGGCTTGTTTTCGAGTTGCTGTGCGTTTTGTTGCTAACCTCTTTTGCTACCTGACAACTTTACGGTTTTCACTTTTTAATTACCGTTCATATATTTATTTATTTTTTCCTCAACTTTTTCACTCCGGACGCTTTATCTGGACACGATTCGTCAGGACCTCCAACAGCCGAAGCTAAGTAGTAACATTAACATGATGCCTTCTAATTGCAGCCGCTGTACTCGCCTTACGGCGAGGATAGCTGTGCTGCAAGCCCAGCTTCAGACGCAATCGTTAGGCAAGGGTAATTTCAGTGTAGGAAAGGATGAAACAGCGTCTGTGGCACCAGTAAGTACAGATAGTAGTGTAAATCCCCTGGCACAGTCCCCGCAGCCGGACAACTTTCTCACGGTTTCTGGAAGGAAATGCTGTAGGAACGCTCAACCGGTGTCGCTCATTCAGCCGACAGAAACTTTCAACCGGTTTTCCCCATTAAGCAGCGGGTCGGAGTCAGAGGCCGATTCTTCTCTGGTCTCTACTCCTCCCGTTACGGGGTCTGAGACGCCGAAGCTTCCCACCATTAGCTCTGACAAATTGAAAACTCTAGTCATTGGCGACTCCATTACCCGCAGTATTAGACTTAAAGCGAATCATCCAGCGATCATACACTGTTTACCCGGGGGCAGGGCTACCGACGTTAAGGCTAATCTGAAGATGGTGCTGGCTAAAGCTAAAACTGGCGAGTGTAGAGAGTATAGAGATATTGTTATCCACGTCGGCACCAACGATGTTAGGATGAAACAGTCAGAAATCACCAAGCGCAACATAGCTTCTGCGTGCATATCAGCTAGAAAGATGTGTCGGCATCGAGTAATTGTCTCTGGCCCCCTCCCAGTTAGGGGGAGTGATGAGCTCTACAGCAGAGTCTCACAACTCAATCGCTGGTTGAAAACTGTTTTCTGCCACTCCCAAAAGTTAGAATTTGGATAGAAAATTGGCCCTCTTTCTGGGACTCACCCACAAACAGGACCAAACCTGACCTGCTGAGGAGTGACGGACTCCATCCTAGCTGGAGGGGTGCTCTCATCTTATCTACCAACATAGACAGGGCTCTAACTCCTCTAGCTCCACAATGAAATAGGGTGCAGGCCAGGCAGCAGGCTGTTAGCCAGCCTGCCAGCATAGTGGAGTCTGCCATTAGCACAGTCAGTGTAGTCAGCTCAGCTATCACCATTGAGACCGTGTCTGTGCCTCGACCTAGGTTGGGCAAAACTAAACATGGCGGTGTTCGCCTTAGCAATCTCACTAGGATAAAGACCACCTCCATTCCTGTCATTACTGAAAGAGATCATGATACCTCACATCTCAAAATAGGGCTACTTAATGTTAGATCCCTTACTTCAAAGGCAATTATAGTCAATGAACTAATCACTGATCATAATCTTGATGTGATTGGCCTGACTGAAACATGGCTTAAGCCTGATGAATTTACTGTTTTAAATGAGGCCTCACCTCCTGGCTACACTAGTGACCATATCCCCCGTGCATCCCGCAAAGGCGGAGGTGTTGCTAACATTTACGATAGCAAATTTCAATTTACAAAAAAAAAAATGACATTTTCGTCTTTTGAGCTTCTAGTCATGAAATCTATGCAGCCTACTCAATCACTTTTTATAGCTACTGTTTACAGGCCTCCTGGGCCATATACAGCGTTTCTCACTGAGTTCCCTGAATTCCTATCGGACCTTGTAGTCATAGCAGATAATATTCTAATCTTTGGTGACTTTAATATTCACATGGAAAAGTCCACAGACCCACTCCAAAAGGCTTTCGGAGCCATCATCGACTCAGTGGGTTTTGTCCAACATGTCTCTGGACCCACTCACTGTCACAGTCATACGCTGGACCTAGTTTTGTCCCATGGAATAAATGTGGTGGATCTTAATGTTTTTCCTCATAATCCTGGACTATCGGACCACCATTTTATTACGTTTGCAATTGCAACAAATAATCTGCTTAGACCCCAACCAAGGAACATCAAAAGTCGTGCTATAAATTCACAGACAACACAAAGATTCCTTGATGCCCTTCCAGACTCCCTCTGCCTACCCAAGGACGCCAGAGGACAAAAATCAGTTAACCACCTAACTGAGGATCTCAATCTAACCTTGCGCAATACCCTAGATGCAGTTGCACCCCTAAAAACTTAAAAAATGTCTCATAAGAAACTAGCTCCCTGGTACACAGAAAATACCCGAGCTCTGAAGCAAGCTTCCAGAAAATTGGAACGGAAATGGCGCCACACCAAACTGGAAGTCTTCCGACTAGCTTGGAAGGACGGCACCGTGCAGTACCGTAGAGCCCTTACTGCTGCTCGATCATCCTATTTTTCTAACTTAATTGAGGAAAATAAGAACAATCCGAAATTCCTTTTTAATACTGTCGCAAAGCTAACTAAAAAGCAGCATTCCCCAAGAGAGGATGACTTTCACTTTAGCAGTGATAAATTCATGAACTTCTTTGAGGAAAAGATTATGATTATTAGAAAGCAAATTACGGACTCCTCTTTAAACCTGCGTATTCCTCCAAACCTCAGTTGTCCTGAGTCTGCACAACTCTGCCAGGACCTAGGATCAAGAGAGACGCTCAAGTGTTTTAGTACTATATCTCTTGACACAATGATGAAAATAATCATGGCCTCTAAACCTTCAAGCTGCATACTGGACCCTATTCCAACTAAACTACTGAAAGAGCTGCTTCCTGTGCTTGGCCCTCCTATGTTGAATATAATAAACGGCTCTCTATCCACTGGATGTGTACCAAACTCACTAAAAGTGGCAGTAATAAAGCCTCTCTTGAAAAAGCCAAACCTTGACCCAGAAAATATAAAAAAACTATCGGCCTATATCGAATCTTCCATTCCTCTCAAAAATTTTAGAGAAGGCTGTTGCGCAGCAACTCACTGCCTTCCTGAAGACAAACAATGTATACGAAATGCTTCAGTCTGGTTTTAGACCCCATCATAGCACTGAGACGGCACTTGTGAAGGTGGTAAATGACATTTTAATGGCATCAGACCGAGGCTCTGCATCTGTCCTCGTGCTCCTAGACCTTAGTGCTGCTTTTGATACCATCGATCACCACATTCTTTTGGAGAGATTGGAAACCCAAATTGGTCTACACGGACATGTTCTGGCCTGGTTTAGATCTTATCTGTCGGAAAGATATCAGTTTGTCTCTGTGAATGGTTTGTCCTCTGACAAATCAACTGTAAATTTCGGTGTTCCTCAAGGTTCCGTTTTAGGACCACTATTGTTTTCACTATATATTTTACCTCTTGGGGATGTTATTTGAAAACATAATGTAAACTTTCACTGCTATGCGGATGACACACAGCTGTACATTTCAATGAAACATGGTGAAGCCACAAAATTGCCCTCGCTAGAAGCATGTGTTTCAGACATAAGGAAGTGGATGGCTGCAAACTTTCTACTTTTAAACTCGGACAAAACAGAGATGCTTGTTCTAGGTCCCAAGAAACAAAGAGATCTTCTGTTGAATCTGACAATTAATCTTAATGGTTGTACAGTCAAATCCAATTAAACTGTGAAGGACCTCGGCGTTACTCTGGACCCTGATCTCTCTTTTGAAGAACATATCAAGACCATTTCGAGGACAGCTTTTTTCCATCTACGTAACATTGCAAAAATCAGAAACTTTCTGTCCAAAAATGATGCAGAAAAATTAATCCATGCTTTTGTCACTTCTAGGTTAGACTACTGCAATGCTCTATTTTCCGGCTACCCGGATAAAGCACTAAATAAACTTCAGTTAGTGCTAAATACGGCTGCTAGAATCCTGACTAGAACCAAAAAATTTGATCATATTACTCCAGTGCTAGCCTCTCTACACTGGCTTCCTGTCAAAGCAAGGGCTGATTTCAAGGTTTTACTGCTAACCTACAAAGCATTACACGGGCTTGCTCCTACCTATCTCTCTGATTTGGTCCTGCCGTACATACCTACACGTACGCTACGGTCACAAGACGCAGGCCTCCTAATTGTCCCTAGAATTTCTAAGCAAACAGCTGGAGGCAGGGCTTTCTCCTATAGAGCTCCATTTTTATGGAACGGTCTGCCTACCCATGTCAGAGACGCAAACTCGGTCTCAACCTTTAAGTCTTTACTGAAGACTCATCTCTTCAGTGGGTCATATGATTGAGTGTAGTCTGGCCCAGGAGTGGGAAGGTGAACGGAAAGGCTCTGGAGCAACGAACCGCCCTTGCTGTCTCTGCCTGGCCGGTTCCCCTCTTTCCACTGGGATTCTCTGCCTCTAACCCTATTACAGGGGCTGAGTCACTGGCTTGCTGGGGCTCTCTCATGCCGTCCCTGGAGGGGGTGCGTCACCTGAGTGGGTTGATTCACTGTTGTGGTCATCCTGTCTGGGTTGGCGCCCCCCCCCCTTGGGTTGTGCCGTGGCGGAGATCTTTGTGGGCTATACTCAGCCTTGTCTCAGGATGGTAAGTTGGTGGTTGAAGATATCCCTCTAGTGGTGTGGGGGCTGTGCTTTGGCAAAGTGGGTGGGGTTATATCCTTCCTGTTTGGCCCTGTCCGGGGGTGTCCTCGGATGGGGCCACAGTGTCTCCTGACCCCTCCTGTCTCAGCCTCCAGTATTTATGCTGCAGTAGTTTATGTGTCGGGGGGCTGGGGTCAGTTTGTTATATCTGGAGTACTTCTCCTGTCCTATTCGGTGTCCTGTGTGAATCTAAGTGTGCGTTCTCTAATTCTCTCCTTCTCTCTTTCTTTCTCTCTCTCGGAGGACCTGAGCCCTAGGACCATGCCCCAGGACTACCTGACATGATGACTCCTTGCTGTCCCCAGTCCACCTGGCCATGCTGCTGCTCCAGTTTCAACTTCCACCTGACTGTGCTGCTGCTCTAGTTTCAACTGTTCTGCCTTATTATTATTCGACCATGCTGGTCATTTATGAACATTTGAACATCTTGGCCATGTTCTGTTATAATCTCCACCCGGCACAGCCAGAAGAGGACTGGCCACCCCACATAGCCTGGTTCCTCTCTAGGTTTCTTCCTAGGTATTGGCCTTTCTAGGGAGTTTTTCCTAGCCACCGTGCTTCTACACCTGCATTGCTTGCTGTTTGGGGTTTTAGGCTGGGTTTCTGTACAGCACTTTGAGATATCAGCTGATGTACGAAGGGCTATATAAATAAATTTGATTTGATTTGATTTGATTAATGAGAGTAGTGATCTGTCAGGGTTGTCACTGAGCAGGAATTTTGCTATTGTAGAATTCGCTTTTCTATTCCACATTATTCACTAATTCTATTCCATATGATTCTCCATTCTATTCCATATGATTCTCTATTCTATTCCATATGATTATCTATTCTATTCTACATAATTATCTATTATATTCAATATAATTATCTTTTCTATTCCATATGATTCTTTATTCTATTCCACATAATTCTCTATTATATTCAATATAATTATCTATTCTATTCCATATTATTCTCTATTCTATTCCACATAATTCTCTATTATATTCAATATAATGATCTATTCTATTCCATATAATACCTCTACTCTATTCCACATAAATTCTCTAATTTTATTCCATATGACTCTCTATTCTATTCCACATAATTCTCTATTCTATTCTATATGACTCTCTATTCTATTCCATATGACTCTCTATTCTATTCCTTTCACGGGCAACTAGGTGCGTGAGGAAGAATCAGGCGCAGAGAGCATATAGATCCACAGGAAGAAGTGCACTTTAATATCACACCGAAAACAATGCCCACAACACAGGGCGCGGAAAATGTGGACCAACCCAGAACACACAGGGTACCAGGTCCGGGGCACGAACACCAAAATCACACACACGTAACATAAGAGTAACCCCGCACCAAACAAGGGAGTGTAGCCTAGCTATAAATAAGGAAACCCATCAAGCAAACACAACAGACACAGAAAAAGAAAAAAGGGATCGGTGGCGGCTAGTAGGCCGGTGGCGGCTAGTAGGCCGGTGGCGGCTAGTAGGCCGGTGGCGGCTAGTAGGCCGGTGGCGGCTAGTAGGCCGGTGACGGCTAGTAGGCCGGTGACGGCTAGTAGGCCGGTGGCGGCTAGTAGGCCGGTGGCGGCTAGTAGGCCGGTGGCGGCTAGTAGGCCGGTGGCGGCTAGTAGGCCGGTGGCGGCTAGTAGGCCGGTGGCGGCTAGTAGGCCGGTGACGGCTAGTAGGCCGGTGGCGGCTAGTAGGCCGGTGGCGGCTAGTAGGCCGGTGACGGCTAGTAGGCCGGTGACGGCTAGTAGGCCGGTGACGGCTAGTAGGCCGGTGACGACGACCGCCGAGCGCCACCCGGACAGTCAGGGGAGCCACCTTCGGCGGAAGTTGTGACAATTCCACGTAATTCTCTTGTCTATTCCATATGATTCTCTATTCTATTCCACATAATTCTCTATTATATTCAATATCAATATCTATTCTATTCCATAGAATTCTCTATGCCATTCCATATTATTCGTTATTCTATTCCACACGAATATCTATTCTATTCAAAATAATTCGCGATTCTATTCCATATGATTCTCAATTTTATTCCACGTGATTCTCTATTCGATTCTCCATTCTATTCCATATGTTTCTCGATTCTATTCCATATAATTCTTTAACTCTATTTAATAGAATTCTCTATTCTATTCCACCTGATTCTCTATTCTATTCCATATGACTCTCTATTCTATTCCACCTGATTCTCTATTCTATTCCATATGACTCTCTATTCTATTCCACCTGATTCTCTATTCTATTCCATATGATTATCTAAGTGTCAAATCAAATGAAATCAAATTTTATTTGTCACATACACATGGTTAGCAGATGTTAATGCGAGTGTAGCGAAATGCTTGTGCTTCTAGTTCCGACAATGAGGTAATAACCAACAAGTAATCTAACTAACAATTCCAAAACTACTGTCTTATACACAGTGTAAGGGGATAAAGAATATGTACATAAGGATATATGAATGAGTGATGGTACAGAGCAGCATAGGCAAGATACAGTAGATGATATCGAGTACAGTATAACATATGAGATGAGTATGTAAACAAAGTGGCATAGTTAAAGTGGCTAGTGATACATGTATTACATAAGGATGCAGTCGATGATATAGAGTCCAGTATATACGTATGCATATGAGATGAATAATGTAGGGTAAGTAACATTATATAAGGTAGCATTGTTTAAAGTGGCTAGTGATATATTTACATCATTTCCCATCAATTCCCATTATTAAAGTGGCTGGAGTTGAGTCAGTGTCATTGACAGTGTGTTGGCAGCAGCCACTCAATGTTAGTGGTGGCTGTTTAACAGTCTGATGGCCTTGAGATAGAAGCTGTTTTTCAGTCTCTCGGTCCCAGCTTTGATGCACCTGTACTGACCTCGTCTTCTGGATGACAGCGGGGTGAACAGGCAGTGGCTCGGGTGGTTGATGTCCTTGATGATCTTTATGGCCTTCCTGTAGCATCGGGTGGTGTAGGTGTCCTGGAGGGCAGGTAGTTTGCCCCCGGTGATGCGTTGTGCAGACCTCACTACCCTCTGGAGAGCCTTACGGTTGAGGGCGGTGCAGTTGCCATACCAGGCGGTGATACAGCCCGCCAGGATGCTCTCGATTGTGCATCTGTAGAAGTTTGTGAGTGCTTTTGGTGACAAGCCAAATTTCTTCAGCCTCCTGAGGTTGAAGAGGCGCTGCTGCGCCTTCTTCACGATGCTGTCTGTGTGAGTGGACCAATTCAGTTTGTCTGTGATGTGTATGCCAAGGAACTTAAAACTTGCTACCCTCTCCACTACTGTTCCATCGATGTGGATAGGGGGGTGTTCCCTCTGCTGTTTCCTGAAGTCCACAATCATCTCCTTAGTTTTGTTGACGTTGAGTGTGAGGTTATTTTCCTGACACCACACTCCGAGGGCCCTCACCTCCTCCCTGTAGGCCGTCTCGTCGTTGTTGGTAATCAAGCCTACCACTGTTGTGTCGTCCGCAAACTTGATGATTGAGTTGGAGGCGTGCGTGGCCACGCAGTCGTGGGTAAACAGGGAGTACAGGAGAGGGCTCAGAACGCACCCTTGTGGGGCCCCAGTGTTGAGGATCAGCGGGGAGGAGATGTTGTTGCCTACCCTCACCACCTGGGGGCGGCCCGTCAGGAAGTCCAGTACCCAGTTGCACAGGGCGGGGTCGAGACCCAGGGTCTCGAGCTTGATGACGAGCTTGGAGGGTACTATGGTGTTGAATGCCGAGCTGTAGTCGATGAACAGCATTCTCACATAGGTATTCCTCTTGTCCAGATGGGTTAGGGCAGTGTGCAGTGTGGTTGAGATTGCATCGTCTGTGGACCTATTTGGGCGGTAAGCAAATTGGAGTGGGTCTAGGGTGTCAGGTAGGGTGGAGGTGATATGGTCCTTGACTAGTCTCTCAAAGCACTTCATGATGACGGATGTGAGTGCTACGGGCGGTAGTCGTTTAGCTCAGTTACCTTAGCTTTCTTGGGAACAGGAACAATGGTGGCCCTCTTGAAGCATGTGGGAACAGCAGACTGGTATAGGGATTGATTGAATATGTCCGTAAACACACCGGCCAGCTGGTCTGCGCATGCTCTGAGGGCGCGGCTGGGGATGCCGTCCGGGCCTGCAGCCTTGCGAGGGTTAACACGTTTAAATGTCTTACTCACCTCGGCTGCAGTGAAGGAGAGTGTGTGTGTGTGTGTGTGTGTGTGTGTGTGTGTGTGTGTGTGTGTGTGTGTGTGTGTGTGTGTGTGTGTGTGTGTGTGTGTGTGTGTGTGTGTGTGTGTATACACTGGGAACAGGGCTCTGACAAGCCCCATGTATATTCATTAGATTAGCCTGAGTGTGTTTCCATCTCTCATATGGCTGGGATCCACATCTGTCCCCAGCACTGTGTCTTCCTATAGATCACACTGTGTGTGTGTGTGTGTGTGTGTGTGTGTGAGTGCATGTGCAGACTCATCTGTGGGTGTATGCTCGAGTGTGTGTCCACCACAAACCCATTTCTAAATACTCAGGAGAGAGCCTCATGCAGTTCACAGAAGGGCAAACTGTCAAACTATGGAGACTATAAACACAACATGAAACAATTTCTAAGATTTCACTGAGTTACAGTTCATATGAGGAAATCTGTCAATTTAAATAAATTCATTAGGCCCTAATCTATGGATTTCACATGACTGGGAATACAGATATGCATCTGTTGGTCACAGACACCTTTAAAAAAGGTAGGGGCGTGGATCAGAAGAGAGATATGGTGGTCCCATCAGTATCTGGTGTGACCACCATTTGCCTCACGCAGCGTGACACATCTCCTTCACATAGAGTTGATCAGGCTGTTGATTGTGGCCTGTGGAATGATGTCCCAGTCCTCTTCAATGGCTGTGCAAAGTAGCTGGATATTGGCCTGAACTGGAACACGCTGTCGTACACGTCGATCCAGAGCATCCCAAACATGCTCAATGGTTGACAGGTCTGGTGAGCCATGGAAGAGCTGGGACATTATCATGCTGAAACAGGAGGTGATGTCAGCGGTTGAATGTTCACAACAATGGGCCTCAGGATCTCGTCACGGTATCTCTGCGTTCAAATTGCCATCGATAAAATGCTATTTGGTTCATTGTTCGTGGGTTTTGCCTGCCCATACCATAACCCCAACGCCATCATGGGGCACTCTGTTCACAATGTTGACATCAGCAAACCACTCACCCACATGAAGCCATACATAGAGTGTGTGGTTGTGAGACAGGTTGGCCACATTCTCTAAAACAATGTTGCAGATGGCTTATGGTAGAGAAATTAAAATTAAATTATCTGGCAACAGCTCATGTGGTCATTCCTGTAGTCAGCAAGTCAATTGCACACTCCCTTGAGACATATGCGGCACTGCATTTTTCAGAGTGGCCTTTTATTGTCCCCAGCACAAGGTGCACCTGTGTAATGATCATGCTGTTTAATCAACTTCTTAATATGTCACACCTGTCAGATGGATGGATTATCTTGGCAAAGGAGAAATGCTCACTAACAGGGATGTAAACAAATTTGTGCACAACATTTAGGAGAAATAAGCTTTTTTGTGTGTATGGAACATTTCTGTGATCTTTTATTTCAGCTCATGAAACATGGGACCAACACTTTACATGTTGTGTTTTTTATTTTTTGTTCAGTGCACATGTGATGAGTCACCTGACGCTCCAGCCACACACAACATGCTTTGATAATATGTGTGTGCATCTGCTTGTGCATGCGTGTGCGTGTGTGTGTGTGTGCGTGTGTGCGTGTGTGTGTGTGTGTGTGTGTGTGATCATAAAAAGGGCTGTGATCATACAACTTTGAAGAAGAAATGCTATTTTCATCATACTATCAACACGTTTCCAGCCTATAGCCTCCAGCCTCCAGCCTCCAGCCTCCAGTCTCCAGTCTCCATTCTCCATTCTCCAGCCTCCAGCCTCCAGCCCTCGTCTCCAGCCTCCAGCCTCCAGCCTCCAGCCTCCAGCCTCGTCTCCAGCCTCCATTCTCCAGCCTCCAGCCTCCAGTCTCCAGTCTCCAGCCTCCAGACTCGTCTCCAGCCTCCAGCCTCCAGCCTCCAGCCTCGTCTCCAGCCTCCATTCTCCAGCCTCCAGCCTCCAGTCTCCAGTCTCCAGTCTCCAGCCTCCAGACTCGTCTCCAGTCTCCAGCCTCCAGCCTCCAGCCTCCATTCCTCCAGCCTCCTCATCCTAACTTACCACTCCAGATAAGTTACGCTTCACCCTTCCCTGACTTCATAGAACTCACTGTCGGATCTTCATCAGAGCTTTAGTAGACTAAATACAACAACGGCTTTCCCAATTAGAGATTGGGGCTACGAAAATCCTGAAACAGCGTCTTTACCAAGGAGCTGGTGGGTATTAACAGTTGGCGCAGGCGGTGTTGTCATTTGAGCGACGTGGTTTTGTGAAACCCCCGCTGTCAGAGGAAGCTTAATGGTCACTCGTCGACAGCGTGAGGTAACAATGGAGGACATGCGATGGTGTTTAGCGACAGCGTGTGACTTCATCACTCTGAGCCACGGATCAATATGGCCTCCCGTGTGGAATGGCAGAACCCAGAGAGCAGTTTCTCTCGTTAACGCTACCTCTGATCTCTCTTATCATCCCTCGCTCAGTCTTTACCTGTTTCTACAACTTTTTCTCTCTTTATTCCTTCCCTCTCTCTCGCTTTTCAACTATCTCTGTCTTTATCTTCTTCTCTCTTCAACTATCTCTGTCTTTCCCTCTCTCTCGCTTTTCAACTATCTCTGTCTTTATCTCTCTCTCTCTTCAACTATCTCTGTCTTTCCCTCTCTCGCTTTTCAACTATCTCTGTCTTTCCCTCTCTCTCACTTTCAACTATCTCTGTTTTTCCCTCTCTCTCACTTTTCAACTATCTCTGTCTTTCCCTCTCTCTCACGTTTCAACTATCTCTGCCTTTACCTCTCTCTCTCTTCAACTATCTCTGTCTTTCCCTCTCTCTCGCTTTTCAACTATCTCTGTCTTTCCCTCTCTTTCGCTTTTCAACTATCTCTGTCTTTCCCTCTCTCTCACTTTTCAACTATCTCTGCCTTTACCTCTCTCTCTCTCTGCCTTTAGCTCTCTCTCTCTCTACAAGTATCTCTGCATTTACCTCTCTCTCTCTCTGCATTTACCTCTCTCTCTCTCTTCAAGTATCTCTGCCTTTACCTCTCTCTCTTCAAGTATCTCTGCCTTTATCTCTCTCTCTCTCTTCAAGTATCTCTGCATTTACCTCTCTCTCTCTCTGCATTTACCTCTCTCTCTCTCTTCAAGTATCTCTGCCTTTACCTCTCTCTCTCTCAAGTATCTCTGCCTGTTACCTCTCTCTCTCTCTGCCTTTACCTCTCTCTCTCTCTTCAAGTATCTCTGCCTTTACCTCTCTCTCTCTCCTGCCTTTAGCTCTCTCTCTCTCTTCAAGTATCTCTGCCTTTACCTCTCTCTCTCTCTGCATTTACCTCTCTCTCTCTCTTCAAGTATCTCTGCCTTTACCTCTCTCTCTCTCTTCAAGTATCTCCGTCTTTACCTCTTTTCTCGGTCTGACTTTTTTCATTTCAAATCAACACATATCTTAGCTGTTATCTCGTGGATGTACGTAGCTGTTGTATTTGGGTAACATACAGGAAGGAAAAGGGAGATAACGTTCTCAGTCATGTCACTCACACTGACTTGGACAAACGCAACACAATGGCTGAACAAACACCACTGGACTGGTTGATTGACTGACTGACTGACACCAGGTTTTCACAGCATCACTCAACACCATTCTGCCCCAGCACATTGCCAGAATGAGGTCACCCTGTCTCAGACTTCCTGTTTGAACCAATCAGTGTTATCCGTGGAGAGGGGCTTGGCTGCTGCCAACGACGCAGGACATCAGTATGTGTTTCCCTGTGACAGAGACTGTGTGTGGTGGTGGTGGTGGTGGTGTGTGGGGGGGGGGGGGGGATGCAGGGATGTGAATGACAGAGACTGTTGTGTGGGTGGTGGTGTGGGGGGGGGGTGCAGGGATGTGAATGACAGAGACTGTGTGTGGTGGTGGTGTGGGGGGGGGGATGCAGGGATGTGAATGACAGAGACTGTGTGTGGTGGTGGTGGTGGTGGTGGGGGGGGGATGCAGGGATGTGAATGACAGAGACTGTGTGTGGTGGTGGTGGTGGTGGGGGGGGGGATGCAGGGATGTGAATGACAGAGACTGTGTGTGGTGGTGGTGATGGTGGGGGGGGGATGCAGGGATGTGAATGACAGAGACTGTGTGTGGTGGTGGTGATGGTGGGGGGAGGGATGCAGGGATGTGAATGGCAGAGACTGTGTGTGGTGGTGGTGGTGGTGGTTGGTGGTGGGAGGGATGCAGGGATGTGAATGACAGAGACTGTGCGTGGTAGTGGGGATGCTGGGATCTGAATGACAGAGACTGTATGTGGTAGTGGGGGGGTGAGAGTCACCACCTCACCTCCAAACTCCCACCTTCAGACTGAATCAACGCTGAGCACACAGACCCTCATGTTCACTGCAGCATCCTAAAGAAATAACCTCTCTCTCCCTCTCTCTATACCCTCTCTCCCTCTCTCTATACCCCCCTCCTCTCCCTCTCTCTTTGTGGATCTGTGTAATCTGAGGGAAATATGTCTCTCTAATATGGTCATACATTGGGCAGGAGTTTAGGAAGTGCAGCTCAGTTTCCACCTCTCATTTTGTGGGCAGTGAGCACATAGCCTGTCTTCTCTTGAGAGCCATGTCTGCCTACGGCGCCTTTCTCAATAGCAAGGCTATGCTCACTAAGTCTGTACATAGTCAAAGCTTTCCTTAAGTTTGGGTTAGTCATGTCTGCCTACGGCGGCCTTTCTCAATAGCTAGACTATGCTCACTATGTCTGTACATAGTCAAAGCTTTCCTTAAGTTTGGGTTAGTCACAGTGGTCAGGTATTCGGCCACTGTTTACTCTCTGTTTAGGGCCAAATAGCATTCTAGTTTGCTCTGTTTTTTTGTTAATTCTTTCCAATGTGTCAAGTAATTATCTTTTTGTTTTCCTCATGATTTGGTTGGGTCTAATTGTGCTGCTGTCCTGGGGCTCTGTAGGGTGTGTTGTGTTTGTGAACAGAGCCCCAGGACCAGCTTGCTTAGGGGACTCTTCTCCAGGTTCATCTCTCTGTAGGTGATGGCTTTGTTATGGAAGGTTTGTGAATCGCTTCCTTTTAGGTGGTTGTAGAATTTAGCAGCTCTTTTCTGGATTTTGATAATTAGTGGGTATCGGCCTAATTCTGATCTGCATGCATTATTTGGTGTTCTACGTTGTACACGGAGGATTTTTTGCAGAATTCTGCGTGCAGAGTCTCAATTGGGTGTTTGTCCCATTTTGTGAGTCTTGGTGTGGTGAGCGGACCCCAGACCTCACAACCATAAAGGGCAATGGGCTATGACCTGATTCAAGTATTTTTAGCCAAATCCTAATTGGTATGTTGAATGTATGTTCCTTTTGATGGCATAGAATGCCCTTCTTGCCTTGCCTCTTCAGATCGTTCACAGCTTTGTGGAAGTTAACTGTGGCGCTGATGTTTGGCCAAGTATGTATAATTTTTTGT
>NC_034175.2:73000580-73011743 GCF_002021735.2 Oncorhynchus kisutch | reverse complement strand
TGCTCTGCATGTTTCTAGTGAAAGACTCGTCACTTTCACAATGCATTGTGACTGTTATGGGAGATGGCGGTAGAGTTCAGGTGTAGCGGAGGGCTTGGAGGTGCTGTGGTAGTCTGGCATTTAAACAGCAGGCTCCGAAGACCTTTGTCCCATGGGCATTTATTCACATCGGCGTGTGTGTGTGTGTGTGTGTGCATGTACACTTGGTAGTCACACACACACACCTATCTTCTCCCACCCACACATCTCCCACACCTCACACACTGAGCAGAACGACCAGCACATTCCACTTCAAGCTTTACTCTAAACAGGTTCAATCAGTTGCAATAGCCTTATCTCCAAATCTATCATTCTCTCTCACAACTAACGTCAAATCACCAAGCTAAAACATGCTTGTTTGCTTTCTTCAGTGGGTGAAACATCATCATTCACAACATTCTGTCCTGTTAGCTGTCAGCGGGACCTTGAGAGTGGTAGCATTATAGAACAGGATGAAATGGGGTCTGCTAGTGTAGATCCAAGGACGCCTGGCGCCAGCCCGCTATATTTCCCCTGGCACACGACGAACGTCGTAGCTCAGGATGTCCTGGAGATTGAGCTCCATGAGCAATACTACTGCCGCTAATACACACGCACGCACGCACGCACGCACGCACGCACACACACACACACACACACACACACACACACACACACACACACACACACACACACACACACACACACACACACACACACACACACACACAGGAACAATGCAATCATGTGCCTGACAGCCTATGACACTACTACAGTGGGACTCTTCTATTTACCTTGCTCAACTCTGTGAGGGCTCCATTCTGGTTTTGTCAAAGCCTTAGATGGACAGAAGGCATCTCTGCTAGACTACTAGCTGCTTTTGACAAAGTCTCATGGTTCTTTGTTATTCTGTTGTGTTGTAGGAGTGTCTCTCACTGATACAGACTGGATAATGAAAAACAAGCACTATATAACAGCCAATCATTTTCCAGCAGGAAGCTAGACGTCCAATCAGATCCTAGCCTAATCAGTAGATGAAGACAAATGCTGGTGCCAGGATTTTGCTGTACAGTACATTTAGGGAGACCAGTCACATCCAGGAGCTATACAAAGACCAGTGGCTTATCAGCCGTAGACAGCACACCCAGTGAACAGCTAACACAACGGAGTGGTCTAGTGACCTCACCATGTCCCCTGTCTCCCACCGCCTCTTCACTGTCACCCCTCGTCTTCCTGCCCCTTCTAATGCCCTAACACACAATGACCCGTCCGTCTCCTCTGAAGCTAAGGACCACGGGGACACGGAGGGAGCGGGTTGACCAGGACACACGACAGTGTTATTATTCTATTATGTAAACGGTGGCAGCCTCAGCCCCGTCATGATAAATGATTTGCCATTAATTGGATACGGAGGAATGGCGCTTCCTGCTTGTGACACGTTAGTCCTCATCGTTGCCGCTGCTCCGTGCCATACCCAACAGACTGGCAAGCAAGCCCCCAGATTTATAATGAAATAATCCCCCAAACGCCAGAAATAACATTCGTTTCTCCGGGACGTGGCATGGCAAGCCGATTATGGTGGAATGATATTAACGCTCCCATATAAACAGATGATTACAAGGCTGACGACAGACGACTGAGAGGAGAGAAATGAAGGGAAAGAAGTTGGGGGTTTGATCAGAGCCGGAACTAAAACAAGAAAGGGACGAGCTCTGTATCTGTCTTCGCCTCGACAATTTGGTCTTTCTTTTCTATTCTTACATGGAGAGAAAGGATGTGTGCGCGCACACAGACTTATGGAATACGCACGCTCATGCACACACACACACACACACACACACACACACACACACACACACACACACACACACACACACACACACACACACACTGTCACACACATAAATACATAAAAATCGCAAAGGATGGAAAGGAAAGCAGCTGTGAAAATAAAGCACACCATTGGAGGAGATTTGAGAGGAAATGTTGTGGGATTCTTTACAGCTGGTCTTGGTGAAACACATGAACTGTCTGCAGGCTAGCTAGCTACACACAATCTCTCTCTCTCTCTCTCTCTCTCTTTCTCTAGCTCTCTCTCTCTCTCTCAATTCAATTCAAAGGGGGCATTCTCTCTCTCTCTGTCTCTCTCTGTGGTTCTCTCCCTTTATGTCTCTCTCTGGTTCTCTCCCTTTATGTCTCTCTCTCTGGTTCTCTCCCTTTATGTCTCTCTCTGTCTCTCTCTCTCTCTGGTTCTCTCCCTTTATGTCTCTCTCTTTATGTCTCTCTCTGTGGTTCTCTCTCTTTATGTCTCTCTCTGTGGTTCTCTCCCTTTATGTCTCTCTCTGGTTCTCTCCCTTTATGTCTCTCTCTCTGGTTCTCTCTCTTTATGTCTCTCTCTCTGGTTCTCTCTCTTTATGTCTCTCTCTCTGGTTCTCTCCCTTTATGTCTCTCTCTGTGGTTCTCTCTCTTTATGTCTCTCTCTGTGGTTCTCTCCCTTTATGTCTCTCTCTGGTTCTCTCCCTTTATGTCTCTCTCTCTGGTTCTCTCCCTTTATGTCTCTCTCTGTCTCTCTCTGTCTCTCTCTCTCTCTGGTTCTCTCCCTTTATGTCTCTCTCTTTATGTCTCTCTCTGTGGTTCTCTCCCTTTATGTCTCTCTGTGGTTCTCTCTCTTTATGTCTCTCTCTGTCTCTCTCTGGTTCTCTCTCTCTCTGTCTCTCTTTGTGATTCTCTCTCTCTGGTTCTCTCTCTTTATGTCTCTCTCTGTCTCTCTCTGTGGTTCTCTCCCTTTATGTCTCGCTCTGTGGTTCTCTCCCTTTATGTCTCTCTCTGTGGTTCTCTCTCTTTATGTCTCTCTCTGTCTCTCTCTGTGGTTCTCTCCCTTTATGTCTCTCTCTGTCTCTCTCTCTGTCTCTCTCTCTGGTTCTCTCTCTCTCTGTCTCTCTCTGTGGTTCTCTCCCTTTATGTCTCGCTCTGTGGTTCTCTCCCTTTATGTCTCTCTCTGTGGTTCTCTCTCTTTATGTCTCTCTCTGTCTCTCTCTGTGGTTCTCTCCCTTTATGTCTCTCTCTGTGGTTCTCTCTCTTCATGTCTCTCTCTGTCTCTCCCTGGTTATCTCTGGTTTTCTCCCTTTATGTCTCTCTCTGTCTCTCTCTCTGGTTCTCTCTCTCTCTCTGTCTCTTTCTGTCTCTCTCTGTGATTCTCTCTCTTTATGTCTCTCTCAGGTTCTCTCTTTATGTCTCTCTCTGTCTCTCCCTGGTTATCTCTGGTTCTCTCCCTTTATGTCTCTCTATGTCTCTCTCTCTGGTTCTCTCTCTCTCTCTGTCTCTTTCTGTCTCTCTCTGTGATTCTCTCTCTTTATGTCTCTCTCAGGTTCTCTCTTTATGTCTCTCTCTGTCTCTCCCTGGTTATCTCTGGTTCTCTCCCTTTATGTCTCTCTATGTCTCTCTCTCTGGTTCTCTCTCTGTGTGATTCTCTCTTTATGTCTCTCTCTGTCTCTCTCTCTGTCTCTCTCTGTCTCTCTCTGTCTCTCTCTCTGTCTCTCTCTCTGTCTCTCTCTCTGTCTCTCTATGTATCTCTCTCTGTCTCTCTCTCTGGTTCTCAATTCAATTCAAGGGGCTTTATTTGCATGGGAAACATGTGTTAACATTGCCAAAGCAAGTGAGGTAGATAATATACAAAAGTGAAATAAACAATACAAGTTAACAGTAAACATTATACATACAGAAGTTTCAAAACAATAAAGACATTGAAAATGTCATATTATGTATATATACAGTGTTGTAACAATGTACAAATGATTGAAGTACACAAGGGGAAATAAATAAGCATAAATATGAGTTGTATTTACAATGGTGTTTGTTCTTCACTGGTTGCCCTTTTCTTGTGGCAACAGGTCACACATCTTGCTGCTGTGATGACACACTGTGGAGTTTCACCCAATAGATATGGGAGTTTATCAAAAATATATATTTTTTTCAAATTCTTTGTGAATCTGTGTAATCTGAGGGAAATATGTCTCTCTAATATGGTCATACATTGGGCAGGAGGTTAGGAAGTGCAGCTCAGTTTCCACCTCATATTGTGGGCAGTGAGCACATAGCCTGTCTTCTCTTGAGAGCCATGTCTGCCTACGGCGGCCTTTCTCAATAGCAAGTCTATGCTCACTGAGTCTGTACATAATCAAAGCTCTCCTTAAGTTTGAGTCAGTCTGGTTCTCTCCCTTTATGTCTCTCTCTGTCAATTCAACTTCAATTCAATTCAACTTAAATTTAAGGGCTTTATTGGCATGGGAAACATATGTTTACATTACCAAAGCAAATGAAATAGATAATAAACAAAAGTGAAATAAACAATAGAAAGTTAACAGTAAACATTACACTCACAAAAGTTCCAAAAGAATAAAGACATTTCAAATGTCATATTATGTCTATATACAGTGTTGTAATGATGCCCAAATAGTTAAAGTACACAAGGGAAAATAAAATGGTGTTTGATCTTCACTGGTAGCCCTTTTCTTGTGGCAGGTCACAAATCTTGCTGCTGTGATGTCACACTGTGGAATTTAACCAAATAGATAGGGGAGTTCAGGGGGATAGGAGAGTTTATCAAAATTGGATTTGTTTTCAAATTCTTTGTTGGTCTGTGTAATCTGTCTCTCTCTAGTTCTCTTTCAATTCAAGTTCTCTGTCTGTCTGTCTGTCTGTCTGTCTGTCTGTCTGTCTGTCTGTCTGTCTGTCTGTCTGTCTGTCTGTCTGTCTGTCTGTCTGTCTGTCTGTCTGTCTGTCTGTCTGTCTGTCTGTCTGTCTGTCTGTCTGTCTGTCTGTCTCTCTCTAGTTCTCTTTCAATTCAAGTTCGCTGCCTGTCTGTACGTCTGTCTGTCTGTCTTTCTGTCTCTCTCTCTCAATTCAATTCAATTCAATTCAATTCAATTCAATTCAATTCAATTCAATTTGCTTTATTGGCATGATGTAACAATGTACATATTGCCAAAGCTTATTTTTAGATATTTACAATATAAAAAATAACAATGACAATCAAAATTGTCAACGGGACAACAGTAACAACAATAACAACAGTAACAACAATAACAACAGTAACAACAATAACAACAGTAACAACAATAACAACAGTAACAACAGTAACCAAGTGTCAAAATAACCAGACATTCAACAATCACAATAAGCATACAGTAGAGGACAACAATAAGTATACAGTAGAGGACAACAATAAGTATACAGTAGAGGACAACAATAAGTATACAGTAGAGGACAACAATAAGTATACAGTAGAGTACAACAATAAGTATACAGTAGAGGACAACAATAAGTATACAGTAGAGGACAACAATAAGTATACAGTAGAGGACAACAATAAGTATACAGTAGAGGACAACAATAAGTATACAGTAGAGGACAACAATAAGTATACAGTAGAGGACAACAATAAGTATACAGTAGAGGACAACAATAAGTATACAGTAGAGGACAACAATAAGTATACAGTAGAGGACAACAATAAGCATACAGTAGAGGACAACAATAAGTATACAGTAGAGGACAACAATAAGCATACAGTAGAGGACAACAATAAGTATACAGTAGAGGACAACAATAAGTATACAGTAGAGGACAACAATAAGTATACAGTAGAGGACAACAATAAGTATACAGTAGAGGACAACAATAAGTATACAGTAGAGGACAACAATAAGTATACAGTAGAGGACAACAATAAGTATACAGTAGAGGACAACAATAAGTATACAGTAGAGGACAACAATAAGTATACAGTAGAGGACAACAATAAGTATACAGTAGAGGACAACAATAAGTATACAGTAGAGGACAACAATAAGCATACAGTAGAGGACAACAATAAGTATACAGTAGAGGACAACAATAAGCATACAGTAGAGGACATGTGCAGGTTGATTGGTCTGTCAGACACTGTCCCTCATCTTACGGCAGGCAGCAATGTAGTGCGCTGCCAACCCACAGCTCTCTGCATCCTCCCCAACAGGACGGCTTACTCTCATCAGAAACCTTGAATAAGGGTTTCAAATTTGGGGAAATTACACTCTCTAATTTTTTTATATATTTTTTTACATTTTGTCAGGAAATGCAGCTCCGTCTCAGGTTCTGCTGTGGTGCAGTGGTTGCACAGCCTTTCCTCTACAGGGAGCCAGGTTCTGCTGTGGTGCAGTGGTTGCACAGCCTTTCCTCTACAGGGAGCCAGGTTCTGCTGTGGTGCAGTGGTTGCACAGCCTTTCCTCTACAGGGAGCCAGGTTCTGCTGTGGTGCAGTGGTTGCACAGCCTTTCCTCTACAGGGAGCCAGGTTCTGCTGTTGTGCAGTGGTTGCACAGCCTTTCCTCTACAGGGAGCCAGGTTCTGCTGTGGTGCAGTGGTTGCACAGCCTTTCCTCTACAGGGAGCCAGGTTCTGCTGTGGTGCAGTGGTTGCACAGCCTTTCCTCTACAGGGAGCCAGGTTCTGCTGTGGTGCAGTGGTTGCACAGCCTTTCCTCTACAGGGAGCCAGGTTCTGCTGTGGTGCAGTGGTTGCACAGCCTTTCCTCTACAGGGAGCCAGGTTCTGCTGTGGTGCAGTGGTTGCACAGCCTTTCCTCTACAGGGAGCCAGGTTCTGCTGTGGTGCAGTGGTTGTACAGCCTTTCCTCTACAGGGAGCCAGGTTCTGCTGTGGTGCAGTGGTTGTACAGCCTTTCCTCTACAGGGAGCCAGGTTCTGCTGTGGTGCAGTGGTTGCACAGCCTTTCCTCTACAGGGAGCCAGGTTCTGCTGTGGTGCAGTGGTTGCACAGCCTTTCCTCTACAGGGAGCCAGGTTCTGCTGTGGTGCAGTGGTTGCACAGCCTTTCCTCTACAGGGAGCCAGGTTCTGCTGTTGTGCAGTGGTTGCACAGCCTTTCCTCTACAGGGAGCCAGGTTCTGCTGTTGTGCTGTGGTTGCACAGCCTTTCCTCTACAGGGAGCCAGGTTCTGCTGTGGTGCAGTGGTTGCACAGCCTTTCCTCTACAGGGAGCCAGGTTCTGCTGTGGTGCAGTGGTTGCACAGCCTTTCCTCTACAGGGAGCCAGGTTCTGCTGTGGTGCAGTGGTTGCACAGCCTTTCCTCTACAGGGAGCCAGGTTCTGCTGTGGTGCAGTGGTTGCACAGCCTTTCCTCTACAGGGAGCCAGGTTCTGCTGTGGTGCAGTGGTTGCACAGCCTTTCCTCTACAGGGAGCCAGGTTCTGCTGTGGTGCAGTGGTTGCACAGCCTTTCCTCTACAGGGAGCCAGGTTCTGCTGTGGTGCAGTGGTTGCACAGCCTTTCCTCTACAGGGAGCCAGGTTCTGCTGTGGTGCAGTGGTTGCACAGCCTTTCCTCTACAGGGAGCCAGGTTCTGCTGTGGTGCAGTGGTTGCACAGCCTTTCCTCTACAGGGAGCCAGGTTCTGCTGTGGTGGCAGTGGTTGCACAGCCTTTCCTCTACAGGGAGCCAGGTTCTGCTGTGGTGCAGTGGTTGCACAGCCTTTCCTCTACAGGGAGCCAGGTTCTGCTGTGGTGCAGTGGTTGCACAGCCTTTCCTCTACAGGGAGCCAGGTTCTGCTGTGGTGCAGTGGTTGCACAGCCTTTCCTCTACAGGGAGCCAGGTTCTGCTGTGGTGCAGTGGTTGCATAGCCTTTCCTCTACAGGGAGCCAGGTTCTGCTGCTGTGCAGTGGTTGCACAGCCTTTCCTCTACAGGGAGCCAGGTTCTGCTGTGGTGCAGTGGTTGCATAGCCTTTCCTCTACAGGGAGCCAGGTTCTGCTGTGGTGCAGTGGTTGCACAGCCTTTCCTCTACAGGGAGCCAGGTTCTGCTGTGGTGCAGTGGTTGCACAGCCTTTCCTCTACAGGGAGCCAGGTTCTGCTGTGGTGCAGTGGTTGCACAGCCTTTCCTCTACAGGGAGCCAGGTTCTGCTGTGGTGCAGTGGTTGCACAGCCTTTCCTCTACAGGGAGCCAGGTTCTGCTGTGGTGCAGTGGTTGCACAGCCTTTCCTCTACAGGGAGCCAGGTTCTGCTGTGGTGCAGTGGTTGCACAGCCTTTCCTCTACAGGGAGCCAGGTTCTGCTGTGGTGCAGTGGTTGCACAGCCTTTCCTCTACAGGGAGCCAGGTTCTGCTGTGGTGCAGTGGTTGCACAGCCTTTCCTCTACAGGGAGCCAGGTTCTGCTGTGGTGCAGTGGTTGCACAGCCTTTCCTCTACAGGGAGCCAGGTTCTGCTGTGGTGCAGTGGTTGCACAGCCTTTCCTCTACAGGGAGCCAGGTTCTGCTGTGGTGCAGTGGTTGCACAGCCTTTCCTCTACAGGGAGCCAGGTTCTGCTGTGGTGCAGTGGTTGCACAGCCTTTCCTCTACAGGGAGCCAGGTTCTGCTGTGGTGCAGTGGTTGCACAGCCTTTCCTCTACAGGGAGCCAGGTTCTGCTGTGGTGCAGTGGTTGCACAGCCTTTCCTCTACAGGGAGCCAGGTTCTGCTGTGGTGCAGTGGTTGCACAGCCTTTCCTCTACAGGGAGCCAGGTTCTGCTGTGGTGCAGTGGTTGCACAGCCTTTCCTCTACAGGGAGCCAGGTTCTGCTGTGGTGCAGTGGTTGCACAGCCTTTCCTCTACAGGGAGCCAGGTTCTGCTGTGGTGCAGTGGTTGCACAGCCTTTCCTCTACAGGGAGCCAGGTTCTGCTGTGGTGCAGTGGTTGCACAGCCTTTCCTCTACAGGGAGCCAGGTTCTGCTGTGGTGCAGTGGTTGCACAGCCTTTCCTCTACAGGGAGCCAGGTTCTGCTGTGGTGCAGTGGTTGCACAGCCTTTCCTCTACAGGGAGCCAGGTTCTGCTGTGGTGCAGTGGTTGCACAGCCTTTCCTCTACAGGGAGCCAGGTTTTCCTGTGTCTACCCTTCTCAATGGCAAGGCTGTGCTCTCTCTCTCTCTCTCTCTCTCTCTCTCTCTCTCTCTCTCTCTCTCTCTCTCTCTCTCTCTCTCTCTCTCTCTCTCTCTCTCTAGCTATCTCTCACTCACTCTCTCTCTCTAGCTCTCTTAATCTCTCCCGCTCTCTCTCTTTGTCTCGGCCTCTCTCTCTCTGTCTCTCTCTAGCTCGCTCGCTCGCTCTCTCTCTCTCTCGCTCTGTATCTCTGTCTGCATCTCTCACATACACACACACACACAAACACACGCACCTGATTGAACACTAAGACCATCTGATTGAAACAGATGCCTTTCCTTCTGCGTGTCCAATGGAATTAACAGGAGAATTAAAGATGAATGGAAAGCTAACTTGTCCTCTCTCCTTCATGACTCCAATGATATACGTAAGTAGAAAAACACTGGGTTTATACGGTTAGCTGATCCTAGATCTGTGCAACTTTTAAAGGGACTTCTATCCATAGGCCAAGATTAGCAGTGCTGATAGTCAGCAAGGTGCCAGGTGATCAGGGATGAGAGTTGAGAGAGAGAGAGAGAGAGAGAGAGAGAGAGACAAGCTTGTCAGAGGGAAAAAAAGGCATTGATTTCTCAGGCCTCATGTTTGTCATTGATTTAGCAGTCTTCAGAGGGGAGTCAGAAGGGGAAGGGCTACAAAGAGGACAAGGGTTGTCCATAGAGAGATCATCAGCGAGGTACAGGGTCACCTGTTTGACATGACAACTTTCCTCATCATCAGCAGTGTGTGTGTGTGTGTGTGTGTGTGTGTGTGTGTGTGTGTGTGTGTGTGTGTGTGTGTGTGTGTGTGTGTGTGTGTGTGTGTGTGTGTGTGCTCACCCTTGCGTGGGCTTCATTAGGTAGAGTGCTCGCCAGTTCCTTTGTTTGTTACTACGGCCCGTGCTCAGATCATCGTGTGCTAGCTCTCTACAATAAAGAGTTTGAAACGGGATCTTAAAACCTTTTTGGGATAGGGGGCAGCATTTTCACTTTTGGATGAATAGCGTGCCCAGAGTGAACTGCCTCCTACTCTGTCCCAGATGCTAATATATGCATATTATTTGTTAGTATTGGATAGAAAACACTCTGAAGTTTCTAAAACTGTTTGAATGATGTCTGTATAACAGAACTCATGATGTGAGTATAACAGAACTCATATTGCAGGTGAAAACCTGAGAAAAATCCAACCAGGAAGTGTTCATCTGAGGTTTGTAGTTTTTCAAAGCTTGGCCTACCAAATAGACATTGAGATATGGATGGGGTTGCACTTCCTAGGGCTTCCACTAGAATTCAACCGTCTTTAGAAACTGGTTTGAGGATTCTACTATAAAGGAGGGGCTCATGAGACGTCTTTAGTCAGTGGTCTGGCAGAGAGCCTTGGTCTCATGTTTCGCGCTCCTGACAGAGTTACCTCTCGTTCCAGTGCTTTTGTGAAGACAAAGGAATTCTCAGTTTGGAACATTATTGATGTTTTATGTTAAAAACATCCTAACGATTGATTCCATACATTGTTTGACATGTTTCTAAAGGACTGTAACAGAGCTTTTCGAGTTTTTTCTGGATGAAGTGCCTGCGCCTGGGCTGAACACGCTAACAACAAGTGGCTATTTGGACATAAATGATGGAACTTTATGGAACAAATCAGTCATTTATTGTCGAACTGGGATTCCTGGGAGTGCCTTCTGATGAAGATCATCAAATGTAAGTGAATATTTATGGTGTTGTTTCTAACTTTGTTGATTCCAAAATGGAGGATATTCCTCTGGCTGTCTTGGGCTCTGAGCGCCGTTCTCAGATTATGCTGTTTCCGTAAAAAAAAAAAAAAAAAAACGGACACGGTTGCATTAAGGAGAAGTCTATCTTTAGTTCTGTGAATAACACTAGTATCTTTTATCAATGTTTATTATGAGTATTTCTGCAAAATCACCAGATGTTTTGGAATCAAAACATTACTGCACGTAAGGCGCCAATGTAAACTGAGATTTTGGATATAAATATGCACATTATCGAGCAAAACATACATGTATTGTGTGAGATGATGTCCTATGAGTGTCATCTGGTGAAGATCATCAAAGGTTAGTGAATCATTTTATCTATATTTCTGTTTTTTGTGACTCCTATCTTTGGCTGGAAAAATGGCTGTGTTTTTTCGACTTGGAGGTGATCTAACCTCATCATATGTTGTGCTTTAGCTGTATAGCATTTTTTAAATCGGACATGATGGG
>NC_034175.2:72963080-72995580 GCF_002021735.2 Oncorhynchus kisutch | reverse complement strand
TTCGCGCGCAGGCTCTGTCTCAGCCGGCCGCGACCGGGAGGTCCATGGGGCGACACACAATTGGCCCAGAGTCGTCCAAGTTAGGGAGGGTTTGGCCTTGTAGGGATATCCTTGTCTCATCGCGCACTAGCGACTCCTGTGGCGGGCCGGGCGCAGTGCACGCTCACCAAGGTCGCCAGGTGTACGGTGTTTCCTCCGACACATTGGTGCGGCTGGCTTCCGGATTGGATGCACGCTGTGTTAAGGTTGGGTTGGGTTGTGTTTCGGGGGACGCATGGCTTTCGTCTCTCCCGAGACTGTACGGGAGTTGTAGCGATGAGACAAGATAGTAATTACTAACAATTGGATACAACAAAATTGGGGAGAAAAGGGGGTAAAATTACAAATAAAAATACATAGTTTAAAAACTATAGTTTCGGAAATTGCCGAAATGTTTGACCCAAGTTAAACCATTTAAAGGCAACGCTACCAAATACTAATTTGGTAGCCACTAGGAATTTGATGAAAGAAACGAAAGTTGAAATAAATCATTCTCTCTACTATTATTCTGACATTTCACATTATTAAAATAAAGTGGTGATCCTAACTGACCTATAAAAAAAAGGGAATTTTTACAAGGATTAAACGTCAGGAATTGTGAGAAACTAAGTTTAAATGTATTTGGGCTAATGTTCCATGCCAATAAATCCCTTAAATTGAAATGAGAGAGAGAGAGAGAGAGAGAGAGAGAGAGAGAGAGAGAGAGAGAGAGAGAGACAGAAAGAGAGAGAGAGAGAGAGAGAGAGAGAGAGAGAGAGAGAGAGAGAGAGAGAGAGGGGGGAGAGGGACAGAGACAGAAAGAGAGAGAGAGAGAGAGAGACAGAGACAGAGAGAGAGAGAGAGAGAGAGACAGAGACAGAAAGAGAGAGAGAGAGAGAGAGAGAGAGAGAGAGAGAGAGAGGGAGAGAGAGAGAGAGAGAGAGAGAGACAGAGAGAGAGCACAGTTTATGTAGAGGGGTTGATCGAGAGGTGAAATGTATTCTTGTCCAAGTGTTAGTGGGCTATGTTTTCAGCTGCCGCCATTCCCAATCCTTTCATAACAAAGCCATCACCTACAGAGAGATGAACCTGGAGAAGAGTCCCCTAAGTAGTACAGACAAAAGCGCTGATGTCACTGAACCTGTTGAGAGTCAATTGACAAGCTGTTGTCACAAGAACATTTACAGTATATATTTATATCTCATTACTCATCCAATTTAAAGAGGAAAAACCTACTTCTGTTGTCTTTTAAAACCTGACTCCTCAACGGTTATCATAGGCAAATTTCCTCATATCATCCCCAGTAGGCCGATGTTGATGACAGGCATTTTCTCCTTCCACTTCCTCAGCCTGAAATAGATTGACCTTTGACCCTGTGGTTGTTCCCTGTGGGTCAATCAACCCACACAGCACGATTAGGGTATTGGGAACGCATCAATCCAAGTCCACTTTTACTGCCTGTTTTGCTTAGGATAAACTGGCTGTGATGAATAAAGGGTGTTTTCTTCAGGTCCAAATGTGTATTGGGTATTGGATTTTTACACACAACCCATTCCCACCTGCATATCATTCAGAGCCTCATGAACCACATTTACATATACTCCGAAAATAATGCATTTAAGCAGAGCATACCTGTAGCTTTAGAGTGACCTGAAAGTAGGACATGGGACACACACACACACTCACACACACACACTGATGTAATTACACACACTCATTCACACACACTCCACAGGATGTTGGTGGCATCTTAATTGGGGAGGACGGGATCGTGGCAATGGCTGGAGCGGAATCAGTGGAATGCTATCAAGCGCATGGTTTCCATGGTTTCTATGTGTTTGTTGCCATTCCATTTGCTCCGTTCCAGACATTATTATGAGCCGTCCTCCCCTTAGCAGCCTCTACTGACACCCACACACACACCTGGGATTAGCTCACCTAGTCAGGTTAAGCTTGGCCTGATAAGACACTGATAATATGTAGGACAATAAGGATAAAGGTAATACCGTATGGATCCATAACTTGCCTAGCTTCTATTCCAGCAGGATATAGATGAAATAACATGGCAGCAGTAGGACAGCAGCTCCATCCTACAGCAGTAGTAGGACAGCAGCTCCAACCTACAGAAGCAGTAGGACAGCAGCGCCATCCTACAAAAGTAGGACAGCAGCTCCATCCTACAGAAGTAGGACAGCAGCTCCATCCTACAGCATTAGTAGGACAGCAGCGCCATCCTACAGAAGCAGTAGGACAGCAGCTACATCCTACAGAAGTAGGACAGCAGCTCCATCCTACAGCAGAAGTAGGATAGCAGCTCCATCCTACAGAAGCAAGACAGCGGCTCCATCCTACAGAAGTAGGACAGCAGCTACATCCTACAGCAGTAGGACAGCAGCTCCATCCTACAGAAGTAGGACAGCAGCTCCATCCTACAGAAGCAAGACAGCGGCTCCATCCTACAGAAGTAGGACAGCAGCTACATCCTACAGCAGTAGGACAGCAGCTCCATCCTACAGAAGCAGCAAGACAACAGCTCCATCCTGCAGCAGCAGTAGGACAGCAGCTCCATTCTACAGCAGCAGTAGGACAGCAGCTCCATCCTACAGCAGAAGTAGGATCCTCTTACCACTAGTACTGATGCTGATGATCAGCTGAGGAGAAATAGAACAGAATCTTGGACAGTGAACTGACCTTGTCAATCAGTACTATGAATCTGGAGAAGACAGAGGAGAGTTATTCACGAACAGAGGGACAACAGTCAGCTTTATCTTAGGATGTGTGCGTGTAAGGTGTGTGAGAGTGTGTGGGGGTAGGCTGTGTGTGTGTGTGTGTGTGTGTGTCAAATAATTTAAAAAGCCCCATTATTAATTGAATAAAATCAAACTTTATTTGACACGGAACGAAAACGAGAAGTATAAACTTTACCCTGAAATGCTTCATTACAAGCACTTAACAACAAAGAGTTAATAAAATATTTACCAAAAAATGTATCAAATGTAATACATTAACGAGGCTATATTTTATTTTGTATTTATTTATTATTTAACCTTTATTTAACCAGGCAAGTCAGTTCTTATTTTCAATAACAGCTAGGGAACAGTGGGTTAACTGCCTGGTCAGGGGCAGAATGACAGATTTGTACCTTGTCAGCTCGGGGGTTTGAACTTGCAACCTTGTGCAACAACACAGAGTTACACATGGAATAAACAAAACATACAGTACAACAAAAGAAAACTAAAAGTCTATATACAGAGAGGCACCAATATACCAAAGTTAACCCTTATTAAAGGAGCTGCAAAGCTCCACAGAGGAGATTTGAGTATCTGTCCATAGGACCACTTTAAGCCGTACACTCCACAGAGCTGGGCTTTATGGAAGAGATGGGAGTATCTGTCCATAGGACCACTTTAAGCCGTACACTCCACAGAGCTGGGCTTTATAGAAGAGATGGGAGTATCTGTCCATAGGACCACTTTAAGCCGTACACTCCACAGAGCTGGGCTTTATGGAAGAGATGGGAGTATCTGTCCATAGGACCACTTTAAGCCGTACACTCCACAGAGCTGGGCTTTATGGAAGAGATGGGAGTATCTGTCCATAGGACCACTTTAAGCCGTACACTCCACAGAGCTGGGCTTTATGGAAGAGATGGGAGTATCTGTCCATAGGACCACTTTAAGCCGTACACTCCACAGAGCTGGGCTTTATGGAAGAGTGGCCAGAAAAAATAGTAGGTCAGAGGGTGAGACAGCAGGTCAGAGGGTGAGACAGTAGGTCAGAGGGTGAGACAGTAGGTCAGATTGTTAAACAGTAGGTCAGAGGGTGATACAGTAGGTCAGATTGTTAAACAGTAGGTCAGAGGGTGAGACAGCAGGTCAGAGGGTGAGACAGCAGGTCAGAGGGTGAGACAGCAGGTCAGAGGGTGAGACAGCAGGTCAGAGGGTGAGACAGTAGGTCAGGGAGTAAGTGAGTGTAGACAGCAGGTTAGAGGATGAGACATTATAGACATTAAAGAGACAGTGTAGAGACAGTAATATAGAGACTGAGTATAGAGACAGTATAGAGACAGTATAGAGACAGTATAGAGACAGTATAGAGACAGTAATATAGAGAATGTAGTATAGAGACATTAAAGAGACAGTAGTATAGACTGTAATGTAGAGACTGTGGTGTAGAGACAGTAGTATAGAGACTGTAATATAGAGACAGTAGTATAGAGACAGTAATATAGAGACTGTGGTGTAGAGACAGTATAGAGACAGTAATATAGAGACTGTAGTATAGAGACTGTAGTATAGAGACAGTAATATAGAGACTGTAGTATAGAGACTGTAGTATAGAGACAGTAATATAGAGACTGTAATATAGAGACGGTGGTATAGAGACTGTAATATAGAGACTGTAATATAGAGACTGTAGTATCGAGACTGTAATATAGAGACAGTAATATAGAATAGAGCAGAATAGAGACAGTATAGAGACAGTATAGAGACAGTAATATAGAGACAGTAATATAGAGACAGTATAGATACAGTAATATAGAGACAGTAATATAGAGACAGTACTGAGATAGTAATATAGACAGCAGTATAGAGACAGTAATATAGAGACAGTATAGATACAGTAATATAGAGACAGTACTGAGATAGTAATATAGACAGCAGTATAGAGACAGTAATATAGAGACAGTATAGATACAGTAATATAGAGACAGTACTGAGATAGTAATATAGACAGCAGTATAGAGACAGTAATATAGAGACAGTATAGAGACAGTATAGAGACAGTAATATAGACTGTAGTATAGAGACAGTAATATAGAGACAGTATAGAGACAGTAATATAGACAGCAGAATAGAGACAGTATAGAGACAGTAATATCGAGACAGTAATATAGAGACAGTAATATAGAGACAGTAATATAGACAGCAGTATAGAGACAGTAATATAGAGACAGTATGGAGACAGTAATATAGAGACAGTATAGAGACAGTAATATAGACAGCAGTATAGAGACAGTAATATAGAGACAGTATGGAGACAGTAATATAGAGACAGTATAGAGACAGTATAGAGACAGTAATATAGAGACAGTATAGAGACAGTATAGAGACAGTAATATAGACTGTAGTATAGAGACAGTAATATAGAGACAGTATAGAGACAGTATAGAGACAGTATAGAGACAGTAATATAGAGACAGTAATATAGACAGAAGTATAGAGACAGTAATATAGAGACAGTATGGAGACAGTAATATAGAGACAGTATAGAGACAGTAGCATAGAGACTGTAGTATAGAGACAGTAAATTAGAGACTGTAGTATAGAGACAGTAATATAGACAGCAGAATAGAGACAGTATAGAAACAGTATAGAGACAGTAATATAGACTGTAGTATAGAGACAGTAATATAGAGACAGTATAGAGACAGTAATATAGACAGCAGAATAGAGACAGTATAGAGACAGTAATATCGAGACAGTAATATAGAGACAGTAATATAGACTGTAGTATAGAGACAGTAATATAGAGACAGTATAGAGACAGTAATATAGACAGCAGAATAGAGACAGTATAGAGACAGTAATATAGAGACAGTAATATCGAGACAGTAATATAGAGACAGTAATATAGACTGTAGTATAGAGACAGTAATATAGAGACAGTATAGAGACAGTAATATAGACAGCAGAATAGAGACAGTATAGAGACAGTAATATAGAGACAGTAATATAGACAGCAGTATAGAGACAGTAATATAGAGACAGTATGGAGACAGTAATATAGAGACAGTATAGAGTATAGAGACAGTATAGAGACTATAGTATAGAGACTGTGGTATAGAGACTGTGGTATAGAGACTGTAGTATAGAGATTGTAGTATAGAGACTGTAATATAGAGAGAATATAGAGACACACACACACACAGACAGACACACACACACACACACACAGACACACACACACACACACACACACACAGACACACACACACACACACAGACACACACACACACACACACAGACACACACACACACACACACACACACAGACACACACACACACACACACACACACAGACACACACACACACACAGACACACACACACACACACACAGACACACACACACACACAGACAGACACACACACACACACACACACACACAGACACACATGCTCCCCCACCCAACACATTGTGGAGCCTAACTCTCTGTGACGAAGGAGAGAGGAGGAAGGAGAGAAGAGAGAGGAGGAAGGAAAGAGGAGGAAGAAGAGAAGAGGAAGGAGGGAGGATGAAGGAGAGAGGAGGGAGGAGAGAGGAGGAAGAAGATAAGAGGAAGAAGATAAGAGGAAGGAGGGAGGATGAAGGAGAGAGGAGGAAGGAAAGAGGAGGAAGAAGATAAGAGGAAGGAGGGAGGATGAAGGAGAGAGGAGGGAGGAGAGAGGAGGAAGAAGATAAGAGGAAGGAGGGAGGATGAAGGAGAGAGGAGGGAGGAGAGAGGAGGAAGAAGATTAGAGGAATGAGGGAGGATGAAGGAGAGAGGAGGGAAGAGAAAGGCGAGAAGAGAGACAAATGTAGCTCTGGTCTGAGCTTTGGTTGTGGGTTTCCATGGTTACTTACTTTTCCTGTCTTTCTTTGGCTGTGTTTATTTTTTTATGTGATTACCCCCCTCCTTCCCTCCCCTGCTCTCCTGCCCTCTCCTCCTTCCCTCCCCTGCTCTCCTGTCCTCTCCTCCTGCCCTCTCCTCCTTCCCTCCCCTGCTCTCCTGTCCTCTCCTCCTGCCCTCTCCTCCTTCCCTCCCCTGCTCTCCTGTCCTCTCCTCCTGCCCTCTCCTCCTTCCCTCCCCTGCTCTCCTGTCCTTTCCTCCTGCCCTCTCCTCCTTCCCTCCCCTGCTCTCCTGTCCTCTCCTCCTGCCCTCTCCTCCTGCCCTCCCCTGCTCTCCTGTCCTCTCCTCCTGCCCTCCCCTGCTCTCCTGTCCTCTCCTCCTGCCCTCTCCTCCTTCCCTCCCCTATCTACTCTCCTGTCCTCTCCTCCTGCCCTCTCCTCCTGCCCCGTATATCTCCATGCAGTCCCAGTGGCCCAGGCTGTGGGTGGCATGGTGCCAGCTAGACAGAGGCACTCTACAGGCATGGCCAGGGCAGGGGAATCCCTCGGCCCCGGTACCCACCATCCACCTCACCACGGTCTGCCCAGACCCAGCCAGACACAGGCTGAAAACCCACTCAATCTCCCACCACATCAAATCAAATGTATTTATAAAGCCCTTCTTACATCAGCTGATATCTCAAAGTGCTGTACAGAAACCCAGCCTAAAACCCCAAACAGAAAGCAATGCAGGTGTAGAAGCACAGTGGCTAGGAAAAACTCCCTAGAAAGGCCAAAACCTAGGAAGAAACCTAGAGAGGAACCAGGCTATGTGGGGTGGCCAGTCCTCTTCTGGCTGTGCCGAGTGGAGATAATAACAGAACATGGCCAAGATGTTCAAATGTTCATAAATGACCAGCAGGGTCAAATAATAATAATAATCACAGTGGTTGTCGAGGGTGCAACAGGTCAGCACCTCAGGAGTAAAAGCCAGGTAGTCCTGAGGCATTGTCCTAGGGCTCAGGTCCTGAGAGAGAGAGAGAGAGAGAGAGAGAGAGAGAGAGAGAGAGAGAGAGAGAGAGAGAGAGAGAGAGAGAGAGAGAGAGTACTTAAATTCACACAGTTCACCGGATAAGACAGGAGAAGTACTACAGATATAACAGACTGACCCTAGCCCCCCGACACATAAACTACTGCAGCATAAATACCGGAGGCTGCATACACATACACAGAAACACACACACAAATAGCCCTCCACCAAACACATGCATAATCACCTCTCTCTCAGCATAAGGTCAGTCTGCACAGACACAATCACCTCAGGACGATTATTGAATACAGAAATACACAGAAATACACAGAACAATCCAAGCATTTAACTCTGGCACAAAAACAAATGAACTGGAGGAGATGCACTTGGTTTTAATACGGAATGATGCCAGGTGCAATATCAACTGAACTCTCCAGAGCGAGGATAAGAACAAGACTCCTGGGTAATCTTTTACCTCTTTGCGTTTTGTTTAAATATTAATATTTAGATGATGGAGTTTATTTTTTATTTTTTTTGTAGTTAGCCACTTACAGTGCAGTGTAGTTGTTGACTTACTCTGATATGAATCAGCATCGACAATGAGATCAGTTGAGGAGAAGACTGGTTCATCAGAGGGCAACATTGTGGGTATAACTGAGACCTTTAAAGGTTCAGTTAGCTCCCCCAAGTTAATGCTTAGGCTTTAGCTCAGAGGACAAAGAAAGTTTTGTGGCTCGCAGGAGACCCAAGCTTCGAAACCAGTTGTGTACCCAGCCGGTGCACCTGTGTTTGGGGTTAGTCTTGTGTCAGGCCTGTGATACCAGTTGTCCCGCATCGTCTCTTATCTCCAACCCCTATACAGGTGTTCACAGCTTCAGTACTTGCCCGCAACAAACACAGTGATTTTTAATACCTTCACTGAAGTGCACAAGCTTAAGATAAGAACACTTAACTCTTACCACTCTAGATGTGCCACACCTCAAACAACACAAGATAACGCCATGACATCATTAAAGCTCGCAGTTGCCAATGAGAACTTGTTCTCAACTAGCCTACCTGGTTAAATAAAGGTGTTCTCAACTAGCCTACCTGGTTAAATAAAGGTGTTCTCAACTAGCCTACCTGGTTAAATAAAGGTGTTCTCAACTAGCCTACCTGGTTAAATAAAGGTGTTCTCAACTAGCCTACCTGGTTAAATAAAGGTGTTCTCAACTAGCCTACCTGGTTAAATAAAGGTGTTCTCAACTAGCCTACCTGGTTAAATAAAGGTGTTCTCAACTAGCCTACCTGGTTAAATAAAGGTGTTCTCAACTAGCCTACCTGGTTAAATAAAGGTGTTCTCAACCAGCCTACCTGGTTAAATAAAGGTGTTCTCAACTAGCCTACCTGGTTAAATAAAGGTGTTCTCAACTGGCCTACCTGGTTAAATAAAGGTGTTCTCAACTGGCCTACCTGGTTAAATAAAGGTGAAATAAATCAATAAATTAATAAAGCTAATGTTATCGTCAATGTGTCACTCAGCTAACCCAGCAAACCAAAATTGGTTCTGTAAAAGTTCCCAGTACATTTGAAAAAAAAAAAAAAGTTTGTCATCACACTAACAGTGTCCAGTCGTGCTGATGATTACAGAACGTTTATATCAAATATTTGCTTATATGTTGCAACAACGTTCCCAGAACATGTTTAATCTGTTCTATTAAGGTTCCCAGAATGTTTCATTAGCTTGTGGGAAAAGTCTGGTTTGAATGTTGTGGGGACAAAACTCAAAAAACGATTTAGTTGTGCGGATAATTCTACAATGTTTATTTTTAAGTGTTAAAAACATTCACCTGATGTTACTAGAACGTTCCCAGAACACATTTAATCTGTTCTTTTAAACGTTCCTAGTATGTTTCTTTAGGTTGTGGGAACATTGTGCAGATATGGCAAGAGATCGGTTCCCAAACCACTAAAACTGTCCAGCTGTGCTGACATTCAGATAATGTTTCATAATGATTCATATTGTAGTTCTACTGTTCTGATATGATTCATATTGTAGTTCTACTGTTCTGATATGATTCATATTGTAGTTTTACTGTTCTGATATGATTCATATTGTAGTTCTACTGTTCTGATATGATTCATATTGTAGTTTTACTGTTCTGATATGATTCATATTGTAGTTCTACTGTTCTGATATGATTCATATTGTAGTTTTACTGTTCTGATACTATTCATATTGTAGTTTTACTGTTCTGATATGATTCATATTGTAGTTCTACTGTTCTGATATGATTCATATTGTAGTTCTACTGTTCTGATATGATTCATATTGTAGTTCTACTGTTCTGATATGATTCATATTGTAGTTCTACTGTTCTTACTGTTCAGTGATTCCTAAAACCTGCAATGACCTTTAAGATCCTGTAATTGGTTGGTTTTTCCACGTCTGTTTTTTGTATCTGCCAGTGATGACCCTACGATGACCCTATGATGACCCTACAGGAGACAAAACCACACCTGGACACAACCGTATGCACGTAAAAACACACACACTTTTATACAAGCTAACAAACACTGGCCTAGATGATATGAACAAGATTATTCTAATTAGTCTAATTCTAATTGTCCCTAGAATTTCTAAGCAAACAGCTGGAGGCAGGGCTTTCTCCTATAGAGCTCCATTTTTATGGAACGGTCTGCCTACCCATGTCAGAGACGCAAACTCGGTCTCAACCTTTAAGTCCTTACTGAAGACTTATCTCTTCAGTGGGTCATATGATTGAGTGTAGTCTGGCCCAGGAGTGGGAGGGTGAACGGAAAGGCTCTGGAGCAACGAACCGCCCTTGCTGTCTCTGCCTGGTCGGTTCCCCTCTTCCCACTGGGATTCTCTGCCTCTAACCCTATTACAGGGGCTGAGTCACTGGCTTACTGGGGCTCTCTCATGCTGTCCCTGGAAGGGGTGCATCACCTGAGTGGGTTGATTCACTGATGTGTTCTTCCTGTCTGGGTTGGCGCCCCCCCTTGGGTTGTGCCATGGCGGAGATCTTTGTGGGCTATACTCAGCCTTGTCTCAGGATGGTAAGTTGGTGGTTGAAGATATCCCTCTAGTGGTGTGGGGGCTGTGCTTTGGCACTGTTTGGCCCTGTCTGGGGGTGTCCTCGGATGGGGCCACAGTGTCTCCTGACCCCTCCTGTCTCAGCCTCCAGTATTTATGCTGCAGTAGTTTATGTGTCGGGGGGCTAGGGTCAGTTTGTTATATCTGGAGTACTTCTCCTGTCCTATTCGGTGTCCTGTGTGAATCTAAGTGTGCGTTCTCTAATTCTCTATTTCTCTCTCTCGGAGGACCTGAGCCCTAGGACCATGCCCCAGGACTACCTGACATGATGACTCCTTGCTGTCCCCAGTCCACCTGGCCGTGCTGCTGCTCCAGTTTCAACTGTTCTGCCTTATTATTATTGGACCATGCTGGTAATTTATGAACATTTGAACATCTTGGCCATGTTCTGTTATAATCTCCACCCGGCACAGCCAGAAGAGGACTGGCCACCCCACATAGCCTGGTTCCTCTCTAGGTTTCTTCCTAGGTTTTGGCCTTTCTAGGGAGTTTTTCCTAGCCACCGTGCTTCTACACCTGCATTGCTTGCTGTTTGGGGTTTTAGGCTGGGATTCTGTACAGCACTTTGAGATATCAGCTGATGTACGAAGGGCTGTATAAATACATTTGATTTGATTTGATTTGATTTGACTATTATTCCTCCAACAAACTCAAGGGATTCTTCCCAAAACACACACACACACGCACACACACACACACACACGCACACACACACACACACTTACGCACCAACACACACATAAAAACACTCACATGCACACACACAATGGAGCTAGTGTGTACAACTGGACTAAAAAAAGATGTGTTGTTGTCCTTCTTTACAAAGATCTCAGCAGGCGTTGCTAGACAAAGGGAGAATGGGGCTGTGTTTTCCATACAGACAGTGTCCTAGCACATTAGGGAACAGGGCTGTGTTTTCCATACAGACAGTGTCCTAGCACATTAGGGAACAGGGATGTGTTTGAAGGGTTATGACTAGACGTAGTTGTGTGTAGGGTTATGACTATATGTAGGGGTGTGTAGGGTTATGACTAGACGTAGGGGTGTGTAGGGTTATGACTAGACGTAGGGGTGTGTAGAGGTTATGACTAGACGTAGGGGTGTGTAGAGGTTATGACTGTATGTAGGGGTGTGTAGAGGTTATGACTGTACGTAGGGGTGTGTAGGGTTATGACTAGACGTAGGGGTGTGTAGGGTTATGACTAGACGTAGGGGTGTGTAGGGTTATGACTAGACGTAGGGGTGTGTAGGGTTATGACTAGACGTAGGGGTGTGTAGAGGTTATGACTAGACGTAGGGGTGTGTAGGGTTATGACTAGACGTAGGGGTGTGTAGGGTTATGACTGTACGTAGGGGTGTGTAGGGTTATGACTAGACGTAGGCGTGTGTAGGGTTATGACTAGACGTAGGGGTGTGTAGGGTTATGACTAGACGTAGGGGTGTGTAGGGTTATGACTAGACGTAGGGGTGTGTAGAGGTTATGACTAGACGTAGGGGTGTGTAGAGGTTATGACTTTACGTAGGGGTGTGTAGGGTTATGACTAGACGTAGGGGTGTGTAGGGTTAAGACTAGACGTAGGGGTGTGTAGAGGTTATGACTTTGCGTAGGGGTGTGTAGGGTTATGACTAGACGTAGGGGTGTGTGGGGTTATGACTAGACGTAGGGGTGTGTAGGGTTATGACTAGACGTAGGGGTGTGTAGAGGTTATGACTAGACGTAGGGGTGTGTAGAGGTTATGACTAGACGTAGGGGTGTGTAGGGTTATGACTAGACGTAGGGGTGTGTAGAGTTATGACTAGACGTAGGGGTGTGTAGGGTTATGACTAGACGTAGGGGTGTGTAGAGGTTATGACTAGACGTAGGGGTGTGTAGAGGTTATGACTGTATGTAGGGGTGTGTAGAGGTTATGACTGTACGTAGGGGTGTTTAGGGTTATGACTAGACGTAGGGGTGTGTAGGGTTATGACTAGACGTAGGGGTGTGTAGGGTTATGACTAGACGTAGGGGTGTGTAGGGTTATGACTAGACGTAGGGGTGTGTAGAGGTTATGACTAGACGTAGGGGTGTGTAGGGTTATGACTAGACGTAGGGGTGTGTAGGGTTATGACTGTACGTAGGGGTGTGTAGGGTTATGACTAGACGTAGGGGTGTGTAGGGTTATGACTAGACGTAGGGGTGTGTAGGGTTATGACTAGACGTAGGGGTGTGTAGGGGTTATGACTGTACGTAGGGGTGTGTAGAGGTTATGACTAGACGTAGAGGTGTGTAGGGATATGACTGTACGTAGGGGTGTGTAGGGTTATGACTAGACGTAGGGGTGTGTAGGGTTATGACTAGACGTAGGGGTGTGTAGGGTTATGACTGTACGTAGGGGTGTGTAGGGTTATGACTAGACGTAGGGGTGTGTAGGGTTATGACTAGACGTAGGGGTGTGTAGGGTTATGACTAGACGTAGGGGTGTGTAGGGTTATGACTAGACGTAGGGGTGTGTAGGGTTATGACTAGACGTAGGGGTGTGTAGGGTTATGACTAGACGTAGGGGTGTGTAGGGGTTATGACTGTACGTAGGGGTGTGTAGAGGTTATGAGTAGACGTAGGGGTGTGTAGGGTTATGACTGTACGTAGGGGTGTGTCGGGTTATGACTAGACGTAGGGGTGTGTAGGGTTATGACTAGACGTAGGGGTGTGTAGGGTTATGACTGTACGTAGGGGTGTGTAGGGTTATGACTAGATGTAGGGGTGTGTAGGGTTATGACTGTACGTAGGGGTGTGTAGGGTTATGACTAGACGTAGGGGTGTGTAGGGTTATGACTGTACGTAGGGTGTGTAGGGTTATGACTAGACGTAGGGGTGTGTAGGGTTATGACTAGACGTAGGGGTGTGTAGGGTTATGACTAGACGTAGGGGTGTGTAGGGTTATGACTAGACGTAGGGGTGTGTAGGGTTATGACTAGACGTAGGGGTGTGTAGGGGTTAGGACTGTACGTAGGGGTGTGTAGAGGTTATGAGTAGACGTAGGGGTGTGTAGGGTTATGACTGTACGTAGGGGTGTGTCGGGTTATGACTAGACGTAGGGGTGTGTAGGGTTATGACTAGACGTAGGGGTGTGTAGGGTTATGACTGTACGTAGGGGTGTGTAGGGTTATGACTAGATGTAGGGGTGTGTAGGGTTATGACTGTACGTAGGGGTGTGTAGGGTTATGACTAGACGTAGGGGTGTGTAGGGTTATGACTAGACGTAGGGGTGTGTAGGGTTATGACTGTACGTAGGGGTGTGTAGAGGTTATGACTAGACGTAGGGGTGTGTAGAGGTTATGACTATACGTGGGGGTGTGTAGGGTTATGACTAGACGTAGGGGTGTGTAGGGTTATGACTAGACGTAGGGGTGTGTAGAGGTTATGACTGTACGTAGGGGTGTGTAGGGTTATGACTGTACGTAGGGGTGTGTAGGGTTATGACTAGACGTAGGGGTGTGTAGGGTTATGACTAGACGTAGGGGTGTGTAGAGGTTATGACTGTACGTAGGGGTGTGTAGGGTTATGACTATACGTAGGGGTGCGTAGGGTTATGACTAGACGTAGGGGTGTGTAGGGTTATGACTAGACGTAGGGGTGTGTAGAGGTTATGACTAGATATAGGGGTGTGTAGGGTTATGACTGTACGTAGGGGTGTGTAGAGGTTATGACTGTACGTAGGGGTGTGTAGGGTTATGACTGTACGTAGGGGTGTGTAGGGGGAAGTGTCCTGTGTGCTGGATCCAGCCCTGAAGAATTGGGAAGTGTAACGTTTATGTAAAGTACCAGGGAAGAATGTGATGGGAAGAGATTATACAGTGTAAGTGATGTGGGAATAGACATGCCTATGACCTCAAACACACACATCAAGAAACATACTAAGATACACTGTCATACAGACACTGTCATACAGACACTGTCACACAGCCACTGTCACACAGACACTGTCACACACACACACACACACACACACACACACACACACACACACACACACACACACACACACACACACACACACACACACACACACACATTCAAGTTTATCAGAAAATTCTGTACGTACACACAGAATAAAAATGAAATAATAATCCCATTATGTTTATGAACTTGAATGTATGGGAGCAGTCTCTCTTCTCAATCCATGGTCCAGAATGTAAAAACCTCTCCCTGCGGCTCTGCATGCTTCTGTTCCCTCTCTCTACCTCTCCCTGCCTCTTCCCTCTCTCTACCTCTCCCTGCCTCTTCCCTCTCTCTACCTCTCCCTCGTCTCTTCTCTTCCCTCTCTCTACCTCTCCCTGTCTCTTCTCTTCCCTCTCTCTACCTCTCCCTCGTCTCTTCCCTCTCTCTACCTCTCCCTGCCTCTTCTCTTCCCTCTCTCTACCTCTCCCTGCCTTTTCTCTTCCCTCACTCTACCTCTCCCTCGTCTCTTCCCTCTCTCTACCTCTCCCTGCCTCTTCCCTCTCTCTACCTCTCCCTCTTCTCTTCCCTCTCTCTACCTCTCCCTCTTCTCTTCCCTCTCTCTACCTCTCCCTGTCTCTTCTCTTCCCTCTCTCTACCTCTCCCTGCCTCTTCTCTTCTCTTCCCTCTCTCTACCTCTCCCTCTTCTCTTCTCTTCCCTCTCTCTATCTCTCCCTGTCTCTTCTCTTCCCTCTCTCTACCTCTCCCTGTCTCTTCTCTTCCCTCTCTCTACCTCTCCCTGTCTCTTCTCTTCCCTTTCTCTACCTCTCCCTGTCTCTTCTCTTCCCTCTCTCTACCTCTCCCTCTTCTCTTTCTACCTCTCCCTCTTCTCTTCCCTCTCTCTACCTCTCCCGGTCTCTTCTCTTCCCTCTCTCTACCTCTCCCTGTCTCTTCTCTTCCCTCTCTCTACCTCTCCCTGTCTCTTCTCTTCCCTCTCTCTACCTCTCCCTGCCTCTTCTCTTCTCTTCCCTCTCTCTACCTCTCCCTCTTCTCTTCCCTCTCTCTACCTCTCCCTGTGCAATCATATGACTGCATCTCTCTATTTCCACATTCACTGGCTTTGGGATCAAAGCTCCTGTCATACCCAAGGGGTCCAGGCTGGAAATGAATTGCAATTACAGCCCACTTGTTCCCTTGTGTGTGTGTGTGTGTGTGTGTGTGTGTGTGTGTGTGTGTGTGTGTGTGTGTGTGTGTGTGTGTGTGTGTGTGTGTGTGTGTGTGTGTGTGTGTGTGTGTGTGTGTGTGTGTGTGTGTGTGTGTGTGTGTGTGTGTGTGTGTGTGCGTGTGTGTGCACATGCCTATTCTCGTGTGAGTGTGTGATCTTACAATTAGCACTTTCATGAACCCTGCCTGCCTAGCAGCTAGTTGGGGGGTAGTCTCTATGTCTGGTATGTCTCTCTGTGTTGAAATGACTCTATGAGGTTGGTCATGACTGGGGTCGGTGGAGGAGCAAAGGAGGGATGGAGGGATATTGATCTGAAATGAAGAGTGGCGGGTCCTCAGATCTCAGTTGGCCGCCCGGACCCCCACAGTGTAATCTGCAGCCCTGTCCCATCCCCATGGTAACGGGAGTGACGGGGTACGCAGGGAGAGGGAGGGAGAAAAGAGGAGACGTGCCCTGGCTCTCCTCCGTGGAGTTATTACCTTCTTCTTCTTTATCCTTCATCCCTTTTCTCTTTGTTTTCATCTGCTGCCCCCAGAGGACCTGTTCTTCAGGACCTGTTCTTCAGGACCTGCTCTTCATCTCTCCTGTCCTCTGCTTTCTTCCCCCAGAGGACCTGTTCTTCATCTGTCCTGTCCTCTGCTTTCTTCCCTCAGAGGACCTGTTCTTCAGGACCTGCTCTTCACATGTCCTGTCCTCTGCTTTCTTCCCCCAGAGGACCTGTTCTTCATCTCTCCTGTCCTCTGCTTTATTCCCCCAGAGGACCTGCTCGTCATCTGTCCTGTCCTCTGCTTTCTTCCCCCAGAGGACCTGCTCTTCAGGACCTGCTCTTCACATGTCCTGTCCTCTGCTTTCTTCCCCCAGAGGACCTGTTCTTCAGGACCTTCTCTTCACCTGTCCTGTCCTCTGCTTTCTTCCCCCAGAGGACCTGCTCTTCATCTGTCCTGTCCTCTGCTTTCTTCCCCCAGAGGACCTGTTCTTCAGGACCTGTTCTTCACCTGTCCTGTCCTCTGCTTTCTTCCCCCAGAGGACCTGTTCTTCAGGACCTGTTCTTCATCTCTCCTGTCCTCTGCTTTCTTCCCCCAGAGGACCTGCTCTTCATCTGTCCTGTCCTCTGCTTTCTTCCCTCAGAGGACCTGTTCTTCATCTCTCCTGTCCTCTGCTTTCTTCCCCCAGAGGACCTGCTCTTCACCTGTCCTGTCCTCTGCTTTCTTCCCCCAGAGGACCTGTTCTTCAGGACCTTCTCTTCACCTGTCCTGTCCTCTGCTTTCTTCCCCCAGAGGACCTGCTCTTCAGGACCTGTTCTTCACCTCTCCTGTCCTCTGCTTTCTTCCCTCAGAGGACCTGTTCTTCAGGACCTGTTCTTCATCTCTCCTGTCCTCTGCTTTCTTCCCTCAGAGGACCTGCTCTTCAGGACCTGTTCTTCATCTCTCCTGTCCTCTGCTTTCTTCCCTCAGAGGACCTGTTCTTCATCTGTCCTGTCCTCTGCCTTCTTCCCTCAGAGGACCTGCTCTTCAGGACCTGTTCTTCATCTCTCCTGTCCTCTGCTTTCTTCCCTCAGAGGACCTGTTCTTCATCTCTCCTGTCCTCTGCTGTCTTCCCCCAGAGGACCTGTTCTTCAGGACCTGTTCTTCGTCTGTCCTGTCCTCTGCTTTCTTCCCTCAGAGGACCTGCTCTTCATCTGTCCTGTTTAGCCAGCGGGTCAAAGGTAAAGTAGGAAATAATTTTTTTATCACCCAGGAAGGGTGAGTGTGTCTTTGCGTGCATGCTGCAAAGCCATCACCTACAGAGAGATGAACCTGGAGAAGAGTCCCCTAAGCAAGCTGGTCCTGGGGCTCTGTTCACAAACACAAACACACCCTAAAAAGCCCCAGGACAGCAGCACAATTAGACCCAACCAAATCATGTGAAAACAAAAAGATAATTACTTGACACATTGGAAAGAATTAACAAAAAAACAGATCAAACTAGAATGCTATTTGGACCTAAACAGAGAGTACACAGCGGCAGAATACCTGACCACTGTGACTGACCCAAAATTAAGGAAAGCTTTGACTATGTACAGACTCAGTGAGCATAGCCTTGCTATTGAGAAAGGCCGCCGTAGGCAGACATGGCTCTCCAGAGAAGACAGGCTATGTGCTCACTGCCCACAAAATGAGGTGGAAACTGAGCTGCACTTCCTAACCTCCTGCCCAATGTATGACCATATTAGAGACACATATTTCCCTCAGATTACACAGATCCACAAAGAATTTGAAAACAAACTCAATTTGAGAAACCCCCGTATCTACAGGGTGAAATACCACAGCGTTTCATCACAGCAGCAATATTTGTGACCTGTTGCCACAAGAAAAGGGCAACCAGTGAAGAACAATCACCATTGTAAATACAACCCATATTTATGTTTATTATATTTTCCCTTTTGTTGTTTAACTATTTTCACATCGTTACAACACTGTATATTGACATAATATGACATTTGAAATATCTTTATTCTTTTGTAACTTTTGTGAGTGTAATGTTTACTGTTCAATTTGATTGTTTATTTCATTTTTGTTCATTATCTACTTCACTTGCTTTGGCAATGTTATTAACACATGTTTCCCATGCCAATAAAGCACCTTGAATTGAATTAAGAGAGAGAGAGAGAGAGAGACAAAGAGAGAGAGAGACACAGAGACAGACAGACAGACAGACAGACAGACAGACAGACAGACAGACAGACAGACAGACAGACAGACAGACAGACAGACAGACAGACAGACAGACAGACAGACAGACAGACAGACAGACAGACAGACAGACAGACAGACAGACAGACAGACAGACAGACAGACAGACAGACAGACAGACAGACAGACAGACAGACAGACAGACAGACAGACAGACAGACAGACCAGACAGACCAGACAGGACAGACAGACACGACACACAGACTTTTTTAGCTTCCTATTTTGTTCTGCAGAGGGCAGTTATGTCAGGAAAGAGAGAGTCTGTTGTGACAGTGCTACACACAAACACACACCTCTTCATACTGCTGCGAGTGCAGAGGCATGTGTACTCCCCTGACCTGTGTCTGTCTGCTGACTGGTAATACAACCCCTCTCAGCACCACACCTCACACAGCTCCACCACGCCTCACACACCTTATGAAAGTTATGTATGGTATCTAAGGTATGTATTTTATGTATGGTATGTTAAGTAAGATTTGTAAGTTATGTCTACCAGTCCAAAGTTTAAGAACGCTTAAAAATTCTAAGGATTTTTCTTTATTTTTTTATTATTTTCTATGAAGTAACACATATGGAATCATGTCCAAAAAGTGTTAAACAAATCATAACATATGTTATATTTGAGATTCTTCAATGTAGCCATTCCTTTGCCTTGATAACAGCTTTGCACACTCTTGGCTTTCTCTCGACCAGCTTCAACTGGAATGCTTTTCCACCAGTCTTGAAGGAGTTTCCCACATATGCTGAGCATTTTTTGGCTGCTTTTCCTTCACTCGGCAGTTCAACTCATCCCAAACCATTTCAATTGGGTTGAGGTTGGGTGATTGTGGAGGCCAGGTCATCTGATGCAGCACTTCATCACTCTCCTTCTTGTTAAAATAGCCCTTACACAGCCTGGAGGTGTGTTGGGTCATTGTCCTGTTGAAAAACTAATTACAGTCCAATTAAGCCCAAACTAGACGGGATGGTGAATTGCTGCAGAATGCTGTGGTAGCCATGCTGGTTAAGTATGCCTTGAATTCTAACTAAATCAAAGACAGTGTCACCAGAAAATCCCCCCCACACCATAACACCTCCTCCTCCATGCTTCACGTAGGAACCACACATGCGGAGATCCTCTGTTCAAAAGCACAACGTCTTACACATGGCGGTTGGAACCAAAAATCTCCAATTTGGACTCCAGACGAAAGGACACACTTCCACCGGTCTAATGTCCATTGATTGTGTTTCTTGGCCCAAGCAAGTCTATTTTCATTATTGGTGTACTTTAGTTGGCTTATTTGTAGCAATTCGACCATGAAGGCCTGATTCACACAGTCTCCTCTGCGCAGTTGATGTTGAGATGTGTCTGTTACTGGAACTCTGTGAAGCATTTATTTGTATTGCGATTTCTGAGACTGGTAACTCTAATGAACTTATCCTCTGCAGCAGAGGTAACTCTGGGTCTTCCTTTCCTGTGGGGGTCCGGTTTCATTATAAAACGTAATGGTTTTCGCGACTGCATTTGAAGAAACGTTTTGAAGACACTTTCAAAGTTCTTGAAATATTCTTTAATGACTGAACTTCCTTTCTTAAAGTAAAGATGGACTGTTGTTTCTCTTTGCTTATTTGAACTGTTCTTGTCATAATATGGACTTGGTCTTTTGTAAGTTATGTATGGTATGTAGGGTCTCTATGGTATGTATGGTTTGTATGGAGTGGAGTGAAAGAGAGGGGAGGGAGGAGTGTTGTGGAGCAGAGAGAGGGGGGGGAGTGTTGTGTGGAGTGAGAGAGGGGGGAGGAGTGTTGTGGAGCAGAGAGGGGGGGGAGGAGTGTTGTGTGGAGTGAGAGAGGGGGGGAGGAGTGTTGTGTGGAGTGAGAGAGAGGGGAGGGAGGAGTGTTGTGGAGCAGAGAGAGGGGAGGGAGGAGTGTTGTGGAGCAGAGAGAGGGGAGGGAGGAGTGTTGTGGAGCAGAGAGAGGGGAGGGAGGAGTGTTGTGTGGAGTGAGAGAGAGGGGAGGGAGGAGTGTTGTGTGAAGTGAGAGAGAGGGGAGGGAGGAGTGTTGTGTGGAGTGAGAGAGAGGGGAGGGATCGGAGCATCAGCAGTGTTTCTTAATGATATCCCACACTGGTTCCATGTCAGTGCTCTGGAGAGGTCATTTTCTCTGTGGATGCTAATCTTTCATCTTGAGAAACTTTCTCTCCCCCTATTCACCCTCCTCCTCTCCCTTCCTCTCCCACTGTTCTGTCCATCCCCAACCCCTCCTCCTCTCCCTTCCTCTCCCACTGTTCTGTCCATCCCCAACCCCTCCTCCTCTCCCTTCCTCTCCCACTGTTCTGTCCAACCCCTCCTCCCTCCTGTGTCTTTTGTTGACACTCCTGAACCTGAGCTTTTTTGGTCAACAAGCAACATAATAATCTCTCTCTCTCTTTCTTTCTCTCTCTCTCTGTCTCTCAATGTCTCTCTCTCTCTCTCTCTCTCTCTCTCTCTCTCTCTCTCTCTCTCTCTCTCTGTCTCTCAATGTCTCTCTCTCTCTCTCTTTCTCTCTCTGTCTCTCAATGTCTCTCTCTCTCTCTCTCTCTCTCTCTCCCTCTGTCTCTGCCTCGCTCTGTCTCTCTCTGTCTCTCTCTCTTTCTCTCACACACTAGAAAGAGCGATAGATAGAGGAGAGGGGCCACAGTACTCGGAATACAGCCACCACCTTCCATTTAGCACACACACACACACACACACACACACACGCACACACACACACACGCACACACGCACACACACACACACACACACTTTTGAACCTGGCCTGCACCACCCTCACCACATCATATGTCGTGGGTGTATGGTGTTTATGATGGTGTGTATTTACGTGTGTGTGTGTATGGTGTTTATGGTGGTGTGTGTTTACATTTGTGTGTGTATGGTGTTTATGATGGTGTGTGTTTGCCTGTGCGCATGGTGTTTATGATGGTGTGTGTTTACCTGTGTGTAAGAGAATGTGTGTATTTAAGTGACACTTTACAAGCCTCTGCCTTGATGGGTTTTTAAATGCGGGTCTAAGAGTTTTGGGACAATGGTTAAATCCATTGAAAACAGGTTGTTCTGATATCAGACCAATTTACCATAATACCTTTCTCAGGTTGTTCTGATATCAGACCAATTTACCATAATACCTTTCTCAGGTTGTTCTGATATCAGACCAATTTACCATAATACCTTTCTCAGGTTGTTCTGATATCAGACCAATTTACCATAATATCTTTCTCAGGTTGTTCTGATATCAGACCAATTTACCATAATGCCTTTCTCAGGTTGTTCTGATATCAGACCAATTTACCATAATACCTTTCTCAGGTTGTTCTGATATCAGACCAATTTACCATAATACCTTTCTCAATCGCTGCAACAAAACCAGGGAACCTAAAAAAGAACAGGTTGAAATCTTCATTCCACTTTGATTGAATCCTTTTAATGAGGGAGGAAGATAAAAACACATACATCTGGATGTATGGACTTAATGTTTGCATGTTTAAATGTAAGGTAAAGCCACTTTAGCCATTATGCAGTCATCCATCCAGCCGTCCAGCCAGCCGTCCATCCATCCGTCCAGCCAGCCAGCCAGCCAGATACCCAGCCAGCCAGCCAGCCATCCAGCCGTCCATCCATCCATCATCCATCCAGCCAGCCGTCCATCCATCCAGCCATACAGTCAGCCAGTCAGTCAGTCAGCCAGCCATCCATACAGCCATCCATACATCCATCCATCCATACAGCCATCCAGCCATCCAGCCAGCCAGTCAGTCAGTCAGTCAGCCAGCCATCCATCGATACAGCCATCCATCAGTCAGTCAGCCATCCATCCATACAGCCATCCATCCAGTCAGCCATCCAGCCATCCAGCAATCCAGCCAGCCAGCCAGCTCCCCAGCCATCCAGCCAGCCATCCATCCATCCATCCAGTCACCCATCCATCCATCCAGTCAGCCATCCATCCATCCATCCATCCAGCCATCCATCCAGCCACCCAGCCATCCCGCCAGCCAGCCAGCCAGCCATCCAGCCATCCAGCCATCCACCCATATATAAAGCCAGCCAGCCATCAATCCATCCAGCCAGCCAGCCATCCAGCCTTCCATCCAGCCATCCAGCCATCCAGCCATCCAGTCAGCCAGTCAGTCAGTCAGTCAGTCAGTCAGCCAGCCATCCATACAGCCATCCAGCCATCCATCCAGCCATCCAGCCATCCCGCCAGCCAGTCAGTCAGCCATCCAGCAATCCATCCAGCCAGCCAGCGAGCCAGCCATCCAGCCATCCACCTAGCCATCCATCCAGCCATCCATCCAGTCAGTCAGTCAGTCAGTCAGTCAGTCAGTCAGTCAGTCAGCCAGCCATCCATACAGCCATCCAGCCATCCATCCAGCCATCCATCCAGCCATCCCGCCAGCCAGTCAGTCAGTCAGCCAGCCATCCATCCATACAGCCATCCAGTCAGCCATCCAGCCATCCAGCAATCCATCCAGCCAGCCAGCCAGCCAGCCAGCTCCCCAGCCATCCAGCCAGCCAGCCAGCCATCCATCCATCCATCCATCCAGTCACCCATCCATCCATCCAGTCAGCCATCCAGCCAGCCAGCCAGCCAGCCAGCCAGCCATCCATCCAGCCACCCACCCAGCCATCCTGCCAGCCAGCCATCCAGCCATCCAGCCATCCATCCATCCAGCCAGCCATCCATCAATCCATCCATCCAGCCATCCAGCCAGCCAGCCAGCCAGCCATCCAGCCAGCCAGCCAGCCATCCAGCCATCCATCCAGCCATCCATCCAGCCATCCCGCCAGCCAGTCAGTCAGTCAGCCAGCCATCCATCCATACAGCCATCCATCCAGTCAGCCATCCAGCCATCCAGCAATCCATCCAGCCAGCCAGCCAGCCAGCCAGCTCCCCAGCCATCCAGCCAGCCAGCCAGCCATCCATCCATCCATCCAGTCACCCATCCATCCATCCAGTCAGCCATCCAGCCAGCCAGCCAGCCATCCATCCAGCCACCCACCCAGCCATCCTGCCAGCCAGTCATCCAGCCATCCATCCAGCCAGCCATCCATCAATCCATCCATCCATCCAGCCATCCAGCCAGCCATCCATCCAGCCATCCAGCCAGCCATCCAGCCAGCCAGCCAGCCAGCCAGCCATCCAGCCAGCCAGCCAGCCAGCGAGCCAGCCATCCAGCCATCCACCTAGCCATCCATCCAGCCATCCAGTCATCCAGCCATCCAGCCATCGAGCCAGCGATCCAGCCAGCCATCCAGCCATCCAGCCATCCATCATCTCCTCCTTGTCTCTCATTCCCTCCTCATCTACTCCTCCTCCTCCACCCCTTCTTCCTCCTCATCGTCCTCCACCTCCTCCTCCTATTCTTCCACCTCATACTCTCCCCAACCTCTACACCTCCTCATTTCTCCTTTCCTCCTTGCTTCCTTCCTCTCCTTCTCCCCTATCCCTCTTCTGCAGAGCTCTAGTGTACTCTTGCGGGTCCTGGTTCTAGATAAAGGGTCTGTTTCGCTGGGCCTGTGACAGGGCAGACTTCCATGCTCACTGCCGCGTCGTATCGTCTTTCAGGAGCTGATAGTGCCTACAGCCTCACAATGGGCCCTTTATCTGCTCAGATCCTTACTGCTGCTCCACAGCCCATTCACAAACCCCTGACTTTACACTTCACCAACATACTGAACACACACACACACACACAAACACACACACTCTCTCTCTCACACACACAAACACACTCACACACTCTACACTTACACACACACACACAGAGAGACTCACATAATCTCACACACACAAATTTACACACACACACACACACACAACAAATATCCACAGATAAAATTGTGATAATTAAAAAAGTATACCAGTTTGATTGAAGGACCAAAAATGCCAGCTGTGCCATATAGATCGCAAAATTGTTGGGATGTACTGATTCCGTGGCACATGAACTGATACACAAAACAACGCTGCATTCAGCCTCCAGCTGACCACTGATGCAATGTTGTCGTTCAGGCTCATTTTTCAAAATAAAAGCCTGAAACTATGTATTGTGATACTAGACACATTAGGGAAGCCATAGTAAAAGGAATCTGGTTGATATCCCATTCACTGCTCAATAGGGACGCATAGGAACGCAGAGCTTTCTAAATAAGTCCCTTCCTGATTGGATTTTTCTCAGGCTTTCGCCTGCAATATCAGTTCTGTTATATTCACAGACAATATTTTTACAGTTTTGGAAACTTTAGAGTGTTTTCTATCCTAAGCTGTCAATTATATGCATATTCTAGCATCTGGTCCTGACAAAATAGCCCGTTTACTTTGGGAACGTTATTTTTTCCAGAAATGAAAATAGTGCCCCCTAGTTTCAACAGGTTTAAACAGCCATCACTAACATTGAGAGGCTGCTGCCAACATACTGACTCAAATCTCTAGCCACTTAAATAAATGGACTTAATAAAGGTATCACTAGCCACTTTAAATAACGGCACTTTAATAATGCTTACATATCCTACATTACTCTTCTCATATGTATATACTGTCCTCTATACCATCTACTGCACCTTGCCTACACTCCATCTCTCATCCATGTATTTATATTTATTTATAGATATTTATATATTTATAAACATCCCTTTACATTTGTGCGTATTTCTGTGTATAAGATAGTTGTTGTGAATTTGTTAGATTACTTGTTAGATATTACTGCGTAGTCTGAACTAGAAGCACAAGCATTTCGCTACACTCACATTAACATCTGCTAACCCTGTGTATGTGATGTCATGTCTATGGCTATGCCGGATTAAGTGATATGACATGCTATTCTATAAAATAATTCCTCTGTAATTAATATTACCTGATTGAGCTAATCATGTAAATGTAATTAACTAGAGAGTCGGGCACCACGAAATAATGTTTATAGAGCTGTTATCTTCCGAATAAACTCTTAAAGACCTTGTAATATTTTACATCAATAGCAGTCAATATTAATCATCATCTTAATTCAGTCTCATCTGAAAGTTGTAAATTCTTGATTATCTGCACGAACCCTGGCTAAAAAGTTGAATCAGCAATACAAAATTGGGTTTAATTATTTATTTACTAAATACCTAACTAATCACACAGAATTACACATACACATAATTAATCATAACTTGATTACAAATTACATCATAAAGGAAAACGTCCCTGGCGGGCAGAACAGATATGACAGCTTGTTACACAAAAGAAAAGGGGCTGGGTTTGAGTGAAAGAGCGGGAAGACTGAGGGACACAGGGAGAAGCTGTGCTATCGTAAATACAGTATCTTATGCATTCTAAATTACCGCCCATTTGGAAAAGGAAAATGCAATAAATATTTACTCTGAGCTGAGCTGCGCTTCGGTAGGTTGATGGTAGATGGAAGGCCGTGTTGCCAAACCGAGTCCTTTGTCCTTTGAAGAATGTCTCTGGTGGTCAACAGAATACGTCGTAGTAACGTTGTTGTGTGATAGACGGGATACTCTGTCTGTTCCTTCCAAACCCTCGTTTGCAGTTGCTGTTGCTAACTCAACAGCTAAGAGGTATCACTTCTGTAGTGAATAAGAGTTCAAAGTTCAAAGCTCACGCTGATGTTGGCTTCATTCTATAGTTAATATCTGAACCATTCTGATATCGGACCGTCGTCCTCACATCTTCGGAACAGGAGGTTATATTGTCGTCAAGGGTTTATATAGGAAGGGAGAGGAGGGCGTGTTTGAAAAGTTTTATAGCCCTTGTCCCTTCACAGGGGCGGGCCACTGATTGAGCAGAGCCCTATCTTATGAAAACCCAAATTTCACATTTTAGAAGCTAAACTCACATTTCATCCCATCACGAATAATTTCATATTCAAACATTTAAATTGAACAACAATTCCATGTGAATCCGATAACTCTGATGTGTAGACTTTCCACTGTAGAGTTTGTCATCTTATCATTGATGAGAATGTCTCAGATGACAACCGAACTGATATCATATTCATTAAGTACCACCGCATATGTTCAATTGGTCGGTTTACCAGAATATAGTTCATTTCCCCCCACCTTCTGATGTTCCCAGAATCTTTGTTAACCAAAGGGGTTTGCAAATGTAACATCAGTAGGGTAGAGAGAGGAAAAATGGGGAAAGAGGTATTTATGACTGTCATAAACCTACCCCCAGGCCAACGTCATGACAGTGACTATTACATTTTGTTTTAGATTGGAAGCCACTCCTGTGTTGTCTTGGCTGTGTGCTTAGGGTCGTTGTCCTGTTGAAAGGTGAACCTTCACCCCAGTCTGTGGTCCTGAGTGCTCTGGGGCAAATGTTCATCAAGGATCTGTCTTTACTCCTGACTAGTCTCCCAGTCCCTGCCACTGAAAAACATCCCCACAGCATGATGCTGCCACCACCATGCTTCACAGTAGGGATGGTGTCAGGTTTCCCCCAGACGTGACGCTTGGCATTCAGGCCAAAGAGTTCAATCTTGGTTTCATCAGAACAGAGAATCTTGTTTCTCATGGTCTGAGAGTCCTTTGGGTGCCTTTTTGGCAAACTCCAAGCAGGCTGTCATGTGCCTTTATACTGAGGAGTGGCTTCCATCTGGCCACTCTACCACAAAGGTCTGATTGGCGGAGTGCTGCAGAGATCGTTGTTCTTCTGGAAGGTTCTCCCATCTCCACAGAGGAACTCTAGAGCTCTGTCAGAGTGACCATCTGGTTCATGGTTACCTTGCTGACCAAGGTCCTTCTCCCCTATTGCTCAGTTTGACTGGGAGACCAGCAAAAGGAAGGGTTTTCGTGGTTCAAAACTTATTCCATTTAAGAATGATGGTGGCCACTGTGTTCTTGGGGATCTTCAATGCTGCAGAAATTTTTGGTACCCTTCCCCAGATCTGTGCCTCGACACAATCCTGTCTCGGAGCTCTACAGACAACCTCATGACTTCCTTCAACCTCATGGCTTGGTTTTTGCTCTGACTTGCACTGTCAACTGTGGGACCTTGCATATACAGGTGTGTATATGTAATGAAAATCCACAAAATCCACATCTCAGACTGGCCAATAAAAAGAAAAGATTAAGATGGGCAAAAGAACACAAATACTGGACAAAGGAACTCTGCCTAGATGGCCAGCATCCCGTAGTTGCCTCTTCACTGTTGACGTTGAGACTGGTGTTTTGCAGGTACTATTTAATGAAGCTGCCAGTTGAGGACTTGTGAGGCGTCTGTTTCTCAAACTATACACTCTAATGTACTTGTCCTCTTGCTCAGTTCTGCACCTGAGCCTCCCACTCCTCTTTCTATTCTGGTTAGAGACAGTTTGCGCTGTTCTGTGAAGGGAGTAGTACACCGAGTTGTACGAGATCTTCAGTTTCTTGGCAATTTCTTGCATGGAATAGCCTTCATTTCTCGGAACAAGAATAGACTGACGAGTTTCAGAAGAAAGGTCTTTGTTTCTGGCCATTCTGAGCCTGTAATTGAACCCACCAATGCTGATGCTCCAGATACTCAACTAGCCTAAAGAAGGCTTTTCAGCTGTGCTAACATAATTCCAAAAGGGTTTTCTAATGATCAATTAGCCTTTTAAAATGATAAACTTGGATTAGCTAAGACAACGTGCCATTGGAACACTGGAGTGATGGTTGCTGATAATGGGCCTCTGTATGTCTATGTAGGTATTCCATTTAAAAAATCAGCAGTTTCCAGCTACAATAGTCATTTACAACATTAATAATGTCTACACTGCATTTCTGGTCAATTTTATGTTATTTTAATGGATAAAAAAATATGCTTTTCTTTCAAAAACACGGACATTTCTAAGTGACCCCAAACTTTTTAAAGGTAGTGTATATTAATGTATATTATGTGTTTAAACAGTACCAGTCAAAAGTTTGGACACATCAAGACTGTGGAAAACTGTCATCAAGGCAAAGGGCGACTACTTTGAAGAATCTCAAATATAAATATCTGTTCAACACTTTTTTGGTTACTACATGTATCCATATGTGTTATTTCATCGTTTTGATGTCTTCACTATTATTCTACAATGTAGAAAATTGTCAAAAATAAAGAAAAACCCTTGATTGAGCAGATGGTTCCAAGCTTTTGACTGGTACTGTATATATACAACAACAAAAAATATTGGGGATTGGAAATAATGCAGACCATTGCATTGATAGAAGCCACAATTTATCTGCAATATTAAAGCTACCCTAAATAAAATACTCATATTATCATCCTCAACCAAGGACATTAATACCTTAAGAACAAACTCTCGAGCTGCGCAGCGGTCGACGACATTGCATCTCAGTGCTACTGGCCTCACTACAGACACCCTGGTTCAAATCCAGGCTGTATCACAACAGGCCATGATTGGGAGTCACATAGGACGGTGCACATCATCAGGGTTTGGCCGGTGTAAATAAGAATTTGTTCTTAACTGACTTGCCTAAATACATTTTTAAAATGACATACACTGACATGTTCATCTATGGACAAGCCCACACTAGATAATAGCTTATTTACATTCTAGTCATTTAGCAGTCTTATCCAGAGCGACTTAAGGTAGTGGTCCATTGTGAGAATCAAATCCCATATCCTGCCGTGGCAACCGTCACGCTCTACCAACTTTTCTCTTTCGTTATTTCATTCTCTCATTCTCTCTCTCTCTCACACACGCACACACACACACACACACACACACCTAAGACATCGGTGTAATTACCTCTTAGTGAGGCAGAGATCAGGGTGGGGTTAAGATTAGCAGGCATTTACCTCAAGAGTCTGGAACGTCCCTCATGCTAACCTAGGGTGTCTGTGTGTGTGAGTGTGTGTGAGAGCGAGAAAGAGTGAGCTCTCTTCAGCTTAAATGTAATTACAGAGCTTATTCCTGCTCCTATTGTCCCTGTGTGTCACATGTTCACATTGAGAGAGGCTGAAACATTAGTAACACATCTGGGCAACCTGGGCTATAGTTCCACAGGACGGAACCTGGGCTATATTTACACAGGACGGAACCTGGGCTATAGTTCCACAGGACGGAACCTGGGCTACATTTACACAGGACGGAACCTGGGCTATAGTTCCATAGGACGGAACCTGGGCTACATTTACACAGGACGGAACTTGGGCTACATTTACACAGGACGGAACCTGGGCTATAGTTCCATAGGACGGAACCTGGGCTATAGTTCCACAGGACGGAACCTGGGCTATATTTACACAGGACGGAACCTGGGCTATAGTTCCATAGGATGGAACCTGGGCTATAGTTCCACAGGACGGAACCTGGGCTATAGTTCCACAGGACGGAACCTGGGCTATATTTACACAGGACGGAACCTGGCCTATAGTTCCATAGGACGGAACCTGGGCTATAGTTCCACAGGACGGAATCTGGGCTACATTTACACAGGAAGGGAACCTGGGCTACATTTACACAGGACGGAACCTGGGCTATAGTTCCACAGGACGGAACCTGGGCTACATTTACACAGGACGGAACCTGGGCTATAGTTCCACAGGACGGAACCTGGGCTATAGTTCCACAGGACGGAACCTGGGCTATAGTTCCACAGGACGGAACCTGGGCTATAGTTCCACAGGAAGGATAATTCTGATATTTTTTTCACTAATTGTTCTATTGACCAATCTAATCAGCTCTAAAAAATAAAAAATTTAAAAATTAAATGAAAATGTAAAAAAAGATCTGCTGTGAAAAGATCTGATGTGATTGGTCAAAAGTCTAATTAGTGTGAAACATATCAGAATGTACCTGTTTGTGTAAATGCAGCCATTGTGTCAAAAGAGTTAGGGCTCAATTAAATCTGTTGTATTGATTGAGCAGAACAACACTGATGGAGCAGAACAACACTGATGGAGCAGAACAACACTGATGGAGCAGAACAACACTGATGGAGCAGAATAACACTGATGGAGCAGAACAACACCGATGGAGCAGAACAACACCGATGGAGCAGAACAACACTGATGGAGCAGAACAACACTGATGGAGCAGATCAACACCGATGGAGCAGAATAACACTGATGGAGCAGAACAACACCGATGGAGCAGAACAACACCGATGGAGCAGAACAACACCGATGGAGCAGAACAACACTGATGGAGCAGATCAACACTGATGGAGCAGAACAACACCGATGGAGCAGAACAACACTGATGGAGCAGAACAACACTGATGTAGCAGAACAACACTGATGGAGCAGAACAACACTGATGGAGCAGAACAACACTGATGGAGCAGAACAACACTGATGGAGCAGAACAACACTGCTGGTACAGAACAACACTGATGGAGCAGAACAACACCGATGGAGCAGAACAACACTGCTGGAGCAGAACAACACTGATGGAGCAGAACAACACTGATGGAGCAGAACAACACTGATGGAGCAGAACAACACTGATGGAGCAGAACAACACTGATGGAGCAGAACAACACTGATGGAGCAGAACAACACTGATGGTGCAGAACAACACTGCTGGAGCAGAACAACACTGATGGAGCAGAACAACACCGATGGAGCAGAACAACACCGATAGAGCAGAACAACTCTGATGGAGCAGAACAACACTGATGGAGCAGAACAACACTGATGGAGCAGAACAACACTGATGGAGCAGAACAACACTGATGGAGCAGAACAACACTGCTGGAGCAGAACAACACTGATGGAGCAGAACAACACTGATGGAGCAGAACAACACTGATGGAGCAGAACAACACTGATGGAGCAGAACAAAACTGATGGAGCAGAACAACACTGATGGAGCAGAACAACACTGATGGAGCAGAACAACACTGATGGAGCCAACCTTTGCAGTGTTGCCTTTGAGCGCAGTCTCCGCGAACGCGGGCCCTTAAAAGGTCCAACGTAAATGTTTTTTTGAATATCAAAATCAAATCATACCTGGGTAACAATTAAGTTCCCTTACTGTGATCGTTTTTCTGTCTCGCGCTGCTGATGTGAACTGCTAAAACCAAAAATCAACATATTCTGTTGGCTTTCGGTTATAGCTTTCACTGAAGAGCAGCAGGAGTTTGTTGGGCTTGATGTGCCGGGGCAACTTGTACACGACCCGAAGCCTGTCTGGTCTCACGTGGTTTGAGACAGTAATCCATCATCAGAAAGACAAAAGGCTAGGGGAGAGGACTAACAAATCATCTCCAAAATCTAATCGAAACCAGAAATGGTAGACAGTTAGTCATGGTGCTATCATCCCCCATCCTGTAAAATTCTTGTGCTACAGCAACAGCAACAAATTACACTTCTACAACTGGATGCCAAAATATCTCCCAGAATCCCTCATGTGTATGATCGCCATCAGTGAAAGCCTATGGGAAACTGGTTATGTGAAGATGGGAGAACTGAACACCAAAAACCAAATGCAAGTTGGCTTATGGAATGTTCCAACATTCTAACTCTCAACATTCTAGGAAGCTGGCTCGGTTTACAAATTAAATGAGGAGATACAAGCTACAAATAGATACCTTCCACAAAACTTGTCTCCAGAAAATCATGCACATCTTTTGGACGAACACAATATCAAAACACCAACCTCCTCAAACTAAAAAAGAAGCCATGGATGCCATACTGGAGAGACGTCGCTGGAGCTGGAGCGGACTGAGAAAGAGTTCAGACTCCATCCCAAGTCCATTGGACTCCAGAGGGCATTACGTAAGAGGGGGAGGCCCAAAGACAACATGACGGAGAACAACAGAGCTACAACAACATCAGCAGAGGAGGGACACAGTGGAGAAGATGACCAGAGACAGACAGAAATAGAGAACCTTTGTTGCTGCCCAATGCGCCAGCCGGCGCAATGCAGTTGAGTGAGTGAGAGTGTGATTGTTT